>NC_077233.1:59632300-59752300 GCF_027887165.1 Monodelphis domestica | reverse complement strand
TTGATCCTGGCAAGAGTAGTCCCAGGGTCCAAGGTATAGCCAACGCAGATTCAAAATTCTCTAGGGGCTACAACATCAAAAGATGAAAGAAAAAAGTATTTGTTTAAGCAGGTATGAACCTTGAAACTTTGGAAGCTACTAGGAAAACTCACGTTTTAGCATTGTGTATGGGCACACGTATACAAAATACACGTGTGTAAACACCCACACAATCCATTCCCCATACGTGTACTCACTTCCACTCCAGCTTACACTTCTATGCATAATAAATATCAAGCTATCTATCCATTCATAAGCTATGCATAGACACCCAGAGAAGTCTTCTATTGTATGTATAATACTTTCCCACATACTCCCCCCTACACCTTTGCACACCTTTTCTCCTCCCCCAAACTCTGAACTCTCCAATGAACTGGTAAAGTCAAGGGATTCTGTAGTTTTCATTCCTGGGTGCCATCATGATGCTTGCTCCACCAAGGTCAGTTTCTGCAACTACGAGGTGTCCCCAAAAGCCTTAGCTTAGTTTTGGGCTTTATATGGAGACTTTGGGGGACACCCTATGGGATCACCATGGAAAGCACATCTTGAAACAATGGCTCTCAGGTCCAGAGGGATGACAAACGTTGGGCATGTGAAGATGGGGGCAGACAAGGATAATTATTAGGCCAATAATGAGAACTGAGAGAAAGAATCTGGGAGCTGATACCACGAGTCTGCTCTACTGCCTAAAAGGGTAGTTGGGGATACTGTTTCCATTCATTTGGTGAAGCAGTAGGGTAGAAAAGAGTCAAGAAAGCTGGGTTCTAGTCCTTCCTCTGCCATTAACTAGCTGTGTATCCTAGGGCAAATCACTCCTCCTCCCTGAAACTCATGCTCCTCAATTATAAAATGAGAGGGGTTGGATCTGAGGACTTTTCTGATCTCTTCCAACATCAGTGATACCCTGCTCCCTTCCTCATTTAGTACCTCCTGTATTCCCAGGTAATAGAGACATTATAGAGTAGGAAATACAACATGGGATAGTGGACTTACTCAGGAATTGTTATTACTGTTCAGTCATTGCAGTTGGATCTGACTCTTTGTGACCCCATTTTGGGGTTTTCTTGGCAGAGGTACTAGAGAGGTTTGCCATTTCCTTCTCCAGCTCATTTTACAGATAAGGAAACTGAGGCAAATAGGTTTCTTACTAAAAATATCTGTCAGATTTGAATTCAGGTCTTCCCAACTCCACAACTTGTACTCTCTCCACTGTGCCACCAAGCTGCTCCAAAATCAGGAATAGCACAGTTCAAATCCTATTTCAACCACTTATTAGTTGTTCAATTCCAGGCAAATCATTTAATCTTTCCTTACCTGTAAAATGACTGGATTGGACTTGGTGTCCTCTAAAATTCCTTTCAGCTCTAGATCTATGATCCTATGACCCAGATATCTCTTCCATCTTCCACCTTCCCCCAAAGATGAGTATAATCCATCCTTGCTCTGCAAGCAGATAAGCATCTGAAAAGTATGATTGATGTATTGATATTATATTACCAGACACATGGTCAGACCTCCTGATGGGCAGTGTATGATTCATGAGCTGAGTCTTGACTTGGCCACGCCTCCTCTGCCAAATAGCCTTGGTTCTAATCCCAGCTCTATAATTCACTATGTATGTGATTATGGACACATCACTTAATCTGAGCCTCAGTTTCCTCATCAGTAAAATGAACAAGTTAGACAAGAAATCTTTAAGGCCCCTATTTATGACTCTATGATCTTTGCCAGAGAGGCTTGTCTTCTTTAAGATTCTGGTTGCCTATTTGTTACACATCAAGATCTGCCATTGATAAAGACACAATTAACAGACCTAGCGAGAAATGAACAACCTAGAAAAGGGGAAGTGGATGGCCCAAACCCTACGCTAAAAGGGAGGACTGGAGTTGGAGATAACTAATATGGGCTCAAACTGTGGCTGAGACATATATTAGCTATGAGGATTTAACCCCACTGAATCTTAATTTATTTATCTTCTAAGTGGGGGTGAATAATACTAGTACTGACTATCACAAAGTTTTCAGGAGGAAAATGTTTTGCAGAGCTTAAAGAGTAATACCCAGAGATGGGAGAACCTAGGTTCAAATCTGTTCTCAGACACTTCCTGGCTATATGATCCTGGGCAAGTCACTTCACTTCAGCTGCCTAAGTCTTACCACTTTTCTGCCTTGTAATCAATACTTGATATTGATTCCAAGATGGAAGGCAAGGGTTTTTTTTTTTAAAACCCAACTATATAGACATGAATTATTGAACAGTATTCCAGGCATAGATGAAGCCAGAGAATCCAATGGAGAGAGATAAACCTGTCTGTAAGTCTCAGTATGAGTCATAAAGGAGTGAACAAGGGAGGCTCCTCTAAAGGGAGTACTGAAGTGTTTGGGGGTGTCATCATGAGTATGAAGGAGGCAGCAGAAGGGGTTATCAAAGGGCAGGTTGTCCCACAAAATATCTCCACTTGAGACAGCATTTATCTTTTTATGTTATCATCATATGGTAACATCTTCCTTGACTAGATATGACACTTTCATGGTGGAATTCCAGGAATGAAGATGGGTATGTGAGTATGTAGGGATGGGGTCGGGACTGGAAGGCGGTGAATTACAGAAGGATACTTTAAGACAAAGGGGAATGTCCAGCTGTCTTTCACATCTAACCAGGGTAAATTGCTGCCCTATATAGCTATACTGAAAACCAACTCTGGTGATGAGATTTCAGGGCTTGTGAATGTATCCAGGCCCCCAATCCAATTCTTTGTCTCATTTTTCCCTAAAGTTAGAAAATGTAATCATTGTTACCTTTCTACCCATTGTTGGCCCCCACATTCCCCCCTCTAGGTCTCTTCCAGCTCAGGAAAGAACTCTACTCTGGAAGGGAGTTTTGCATCTTTCCAACTGCAAGGGCCATGATAGATAAGGCTGGAAGTGAGCTCTAGACCTTCCTAGTCTCCCAGATGGAGGTTGTACACATTTCCTGGAACACTCTCCTGCCTGTGGACTCCAGAGCTTCTTGGTAATTTTATTCCAAATCCTTACTCCAAACCTCTGGGACCCTTTGGAGTTTGGTGGGATGTTGCTGAGTAAGGGAAGCAGGGTGGTGATGACAACCTTATTTATCCAGATTGAGGAAAGAGGAGGCAAAGGATTTATAGGACTGTCCCCATTGGTCCCTGGAGTCAGGGGGGATATTAGGGTGAGGATTGGCCAATTACATGACTGGGATTTGGGGGGGTCACAGGATTTATAGCTGAAAGGGACCTAAGAGATCAATTGAGTGTAAGCCTCCATTACCCGGAGGAGGAAACAGACCCAGAGAGGGGAAGGTTCTTACCACACAGATAGTAAGTAGCCAAGCCAAGTTTCAAACACTGGTTCTCTGACTCTGCTCAGCCCTTCATGGATTTGATGGTTTGAGTTATCACATTTATTGCATTGTTTCCCTTTCCCTCCTCCCTGCCTTTTTGAAGATCTTTTACCACTAAAATGGGGGCGGGGAGGACACAGGCATGGCAAATTGCTCCCAGATGCCATTGTTGACAGGAAACATGATTTCCCCTATGGAGGAGCCTCTGAAGACTTGGTCTGAGTAATTGAAGAGAGTGAGCCATGAATGTGGGGGAACATGCTTTCTTTGACTTTGGACAAACAAAATTCTTTCTATCTCTTGAAGTATGGGGGCCAACCCTTGGCCAAGGTTCTTGCTGCCAAGTAAGGTTGCATGGTGGGTAAATGTTACTCAAAAAGAGAAAAAATCAAAGAGAGAGCAGGGTCAACAGAGTACAGAAATGTGATGTGTTCCTTCATGGATCTGGTAGGTTCCTACAGTGATTTGATAACTAGCATTTAAAACTCTTCCTAATGAAGCTCCTGCCTACCTTTCCAGGCTCATCCAACTTGATTCCCCTCTACATAGTCCATAATTCAGTGCTATTGGCTTATTTTCATTGCTTTGAACATGAGACTCCACGTTCTGACTCTTCGTCTTCGCATTAACCATCCCTTGTCTATGCAATGCGGGGCCCCTTGGTCTAGCTGATGGGTTTTCCTTTAAGTCTTAGCTCAAATCCTCTCTTCATTAGGACATTCTTCTCTGTCTCCCCAGCTGTTAGTGCCTTCTTTTCTCACATTACTTTCCATCTGTTCTATATCGGTCTTTTTTTAAACCCTTATTTTCTGTCTTAGAATCAATTGTAAGGCAAAAGAGTGGCAAGGGCTAGGCAATTGGAATTTAATGACTTGCCCAGGTTCACACAGCTAGGAAGGGTCTAAGGCCAGTTTTGAAGCCAGGATCTCCCATCTCTAGACCTGGCATGCTATCTTCTGTGCTACCTACATGAGGCTCAGAATCAATCTTGTATGTTCCAAGTTGGTTCTATGTTTATTCTCCCATTAGCATGTAAGCTTCAAGTGGGAAGGGACCCTATTTTTATCTTTCTTTGTATTCTCAGTGTTTAGTGGCTTGGCACATAGCAATTGCTTAATACATTCAATCCAATCCAATCGACATTTATTAAGCACTGGGGATGCCATTAATAAAGACAATTCCTGCCCTCAAGGATTTATAATCTAAAGATTATTTGACTCACTGATTGACCAACTAACATTTGTTATTCCTGGCTTATTTCACCAATCAGGGACAAAGACTTTAGCTAAAGATCAAGGCCAAGGTTGAATGCATTGGAGTGCCGGACTCCATACAGCTCTCTTCCTTGCTTTGTAATGAATGGTTCATCCTTTGAAAAAGGAAAGCAAGTCAATTCATAAATTCACAACTGATTTGAGTTGGGAGAGGCTATTGAGTCCAGTTCTTTTATTTTACAGATGAGGAAACTGAGGATCAGAGTGGAAGGAATAGAAAGAAAATGAATATTAGCTGTGCTAACATTTGGGGTTACAAATACAAGCAAAAAAGAAAGATAACCCCTGCCCTCCAGGAACTTAAATTTTAGAGGGAGAGAAATAAAAGACAAAAGAGAGCTGAAAAGTTGGAGTGGCAAGTTGGTGGCCAAGAAATGAAGGTTCTCAGCATGGTTTTGAAGTCTGGAAGCCAGGAACAGGGCCAAGAGGGCAATGAAAGGCAGCCTGAACCTCCCTACAAAATGGAGATCCTAGGAGGGACTCATCCCTGAGAGAAGGGAGTAAACCATAACAGAAGGATATTTCAGGTTGAGAAGACTTATAGAAATAACTGAATGTTCCAGGGTAAGGAGGTCCCAGCCTCTGAGGGAAATTCTAGAATGTATGGTGCCAGAGACATAGTTTTGAAGTCCAGGTGCTAGGAATGAAGCCAAGTAGAGAAAGGGGGCTGAAGGGATTAGATTTTGGTCACAACACTAATTAATTGCACCATAAGTTTGAATTTGAACCCAAGTGCCCCTTTGGAAGCCCAGTGCTCTTTTCATTCCACGTGGCCTTAAGGCAGTCACTTAATCTCTTATAATGGCTTCTGTTATCCTCTTTGGGGAAGAGGAAAAAAAGTACACCAGATAATCTCTACCATTTTCCTGAGGTCCTTAACTCCAAAGCCAGTGTTCTTGCCATTAAGCTGGCATGATTTCCTTGGCTTCCCTGTTTGTTAAACTTGGCCTAAGCCATGGACTCTGAATGGATCTTCAGTTTCCTGTTTATAAGACAGCAGCCTTCAATCCAGCTCCGGAACCCCCTTCCAGATGATGGCACTCTGTCCACCTCCATCAGCCCAAAACATGGGGGGGGGTCCATTTATTAAGGAAAGAAGCTGTGTGAGAATACTTACCAGCACTTAATTACTTGGAGAAATGTTTCCCCAACAATTATCCTATTTCAAATTCCTGGTAGATTTGCAAGATTTGTTTGGGGGAGATGGGGCAGGGGTGGGGGGGGGAGAGAATTATGACCCCCATTTGTCAGATGGTGAAACTGAGACCCAGTGGGGGGAAGTCATTGGCTATTGTGAGACTTAAATATTTATAGATAATAAATATATATGTATAAATGTGTGTAAATATATTACAATAAATATATAAATTATATAAAAAATATAATATATATCTAGCTATAAATAAATTTATAAACCACTTAGCATAGTATCTGACACATAGTAGGTACTGAATAAATGTTTGTTCCAGTAGTCTTCCCACAACACTATTTTGGTCCTAATTACATAGGGTACACACATGGACCTAAGCAATTTCTAAATACAGAGCAAACACATATATGTATATAAGCATACTAAACGTGTGTGAACAGCACACAATAATTACTGATGCATAAGCAAAATTTATTATTATTCTCATTTCTAGAGTCCATACTCTGAAGTTTGCAAAGCACTTTCCTCACAATTAATTTTTTTAACCCTTATTTTCCATCTTAAAATCAATGCTGTGTATTGGTTCCAAGACAGAAGAGCAGTAAGGGCTAGGCAATGGGGGTAAATGACTTGCCCGGGGTCACAGAGTTAGGAAATGTCTGAGACCAAATTTGAATTGAAGATCTTCCATCACTGAAATTCAACACAAGCACTGTGTAATGTTATACAATTAGTCGCTGATTTTTGAGCTTTGCAAAAGTTTTCATCAGCAGCTGCTACTCAGCATCAGAAAGAATTGCATTTGCAACCTTTGCGTTAAGATTATCCAAAGAACAAAGTTTTAATGTACACTCCATAGCTCTGACAATCCCTCGAGGAACAAAGTCTAATGGAGCTGGATCGGGTGACTGAGGTAACTCCATCAAGGCATCGTCCTCTACCTACTGGCCAATCTGAAAAGCATCATCCAGAAACTGTCACACATAGAATCCACAATGTTAGCATGCCCTGTCTTATTAAAATTAAAATATAAAATTTATTATACAAAATTCACAAAGTAAATCATGTAAAAATAATTGAAATAAAATTTCACACCATGCGGGGTTTTTTGGCAAGGTTGCACCATCTATACTCATGAGGATATTAAAACCTTTAAAATGCACTAAGATTTTTGGAACAGCCCATCTCAGTACATGCAGAATAAATACACAAAACATTTGAGGGAGCAGAGGAGGGAAGGGATCACTCTTTCAAGGTTGGAAGGTAGACGTGGGAACAGGAAGGGCTTCAAGTGGAAGTAAGGAATTCTTTGAGGTGAAGGTGAGCAGGAAGCCCATTCCAGGCATGGAAGATACCAATGGTTATGAACATGGGATATGGAGTGTCATGGGTAAGGAAGAGTATGAAGACCATTTTGATCAGAATGGGAAGAGAGTGAGAAGAGAATTCTTCCAATGAATGACATAGCACTGTAGGGAGGTATATGGTGCAAGTATTATTATTGCTTTCATTATCTGTTGTTGTTGTTGAGTTGGTTCAATTGTGTCTGACTCTTTGTGATTTCATTTGGGATTTTCTTGGCAAATACACTGCCATTTCCTTCTCTGATTCATTTTACAGATGAGGAAACTGAGGCAGAGTTAAGTAACTTGCCCAAGGTGACCCAGGTAGTAAACATCTCAGGTCAGATTTGAACTCAGGAAGATGAGTCTTTCTGACTTCAAACCTGGTTTTCTGTGCACTACAGCTGCTGCCCAGACAGTGTCCTGGTATTTCATCTAAAAGCAAATTACGAACTATGTTTCCCCAAGACCCTTTCAGGAGGTCCATGAAGTCAAAACTATTTTTATTCAAAAATATTTTATTTTTCCAATTACATAGAATAACAATTTTCAACATATGTGTTCCGAAATTACAAGATCCAAATTGTCCCCCTGTCTCCCTCCCCCCTCCCCCAGGGAAGGTAAGTAATTTGATCTGGATTATACATGTATTAGTATGCAAAACATGCTTCTATATTGGTCTTTATTGTAAGAAAATACTCACATAAAACCGAAACCCCATAATAAAACTATAAATAAACTAATGTGGAAGATAGAGTATTTTGATTTGCATTCAGACTCCACCAGTTCTTTCTCTGAAGGTGGATAGCATTTTTGTCATAAATCCTTCAGAATTGTCCCAGATCATTGCATTGCTGAAAATAGCAAAGTCTTTCACGGTTGATCATACAATATTGCTGCTACTAGGTATGATATTCTCCTATTTACAATATTCTGTTTATTTCACTCTGAATTAGTTCATGTAGATCTTTCCAGCTTTTTCTGAAATCATTCTGCTCATTTCTTATAGCACAATTGTATTCCATCACTAACATATTTCACAATTTGTTCAGCCATTCCCAAGTTGATGGACATCCCTTCAATTTCCAATTCTTTGCTACCACAAAAAGAGCTGCTATAAATATTTTTTTACAAGCAGGTCCTTTCCCTTCTTTATGATCTCTTTGGGATTCAGAACCAATAGTGGCATTACTGGATCAAAGGATCATAGTTTGATAGCCCTTTAGGTATAGTTCCAAATTGTCTTCCAGAATGGTTGGTTCTTTTTATAACTCCACCAACAATGCATCAGTGTCCCAATTTTGCCACATCCCATCCAATATTTATTACTTTTCTTTACTATCATTTTGGCCAATATGATAGGTGTGAGGTGGTACTATTAGGTACCTCAGAATTGTTTTAATTTACATTTCTATAATCAAGAGGGATTTAGAACATTTTTTTCATTTGATTATTGATAGCTTTGATTTCTTCATCTGATAATTGCTTGCTCGTATCTATTGACCATTTGTCAATTGGGGAAAGACTTGCATTTGTACAAATCTGACTTAGTTTTCTATAAATTTGAGAAGTTATATGCATCAGAGAAATTTGTTATAAAATTTTTCCCAGTTTGTTTCCCTGTTAATCTTGGTTAAATTGCTTTTGTTTTTCCAAAAGCTTTTACATTTAATATAATCACAATCATTCATTTGACATCATATAGTATTTTCTATCTCTTGTTTGGTCATGTTTTTCCCTTCTCAATAGATCTGCCAGATAAACTATTCTATGATCCTCTAATTTATTTATGGTATCGCTCTTTATATCTAAATCACATATCCATTTTGACCTTATTGTTCAAAACTATTTTCACAATAAAGAATGTAACACTGAATTGGGCAACTGGGTAGAACTATGGTGGATAGAACATTGGGCATAGAATCAGAAAGACTCATCTTCTTGAGTTCAACTCTGGCCTAAAGCACTTACTGGCTATATGGGCAAGTCACTTCACCCTAATCCTGTTAGCCTCAGTTTCCTCATCCATAAAATGAGTTGGAGAAGAAAATAGCAAATCACTCCAATCTCTTTGCCATGAAAACCCCAAAAGAGGGAATGAAGAGGGAATTAAGAGTTAGACATGACTTAAAAGAGCAAACAACACAACAATAACACTGACTATCCGGACCCTTAATGCCTGGAGATATGTATGCTACATATCATTCTTCCCCAGAATTCTCTGAGGTGTCTCTACCTGTAGTTTGTACACAGCACAAAAGAGCACGGAATGAAAAAGAGACTGTCTCTGGACAAATCTTATTACGATGCAGCCTAGTCTAACTCTATAGCTGATCAAGGGAGTTACATGGAAGGGGATGCAGGATGCCTCCATATTTGGTGATCTGGGCATATTTAGGGCACAGGAAAACTCCCTTTACAACTAAAATATTTTAATATTGAACATATCATCATACAAACAAAAGCTCTTTGGGGGAAGGGTCCTCAAGAATATTTATGAATTATTCCTGAAACAAAAACATTTGAAAGTCACTGCCTTATAGAGAAAGATTGATTCTAAGAAGTTGAGATAAGGAAGGCGAAAGCTCCTAGCATTGGAAATGGCCCATCAAAAAGCCATGGAGATGGGAGATGGTCTTGGTGCTAATTAATATCTGGGGCACCATTCTACTTCAAACCTCCTGAGACCAGGTCCAGGACTTTCTCCACCAAGCCAGGCTTCCTCCCACAGCATCTCAGTTTATGGACTGTGTTGGTCTTGTAAGTATTTCTTTTCTCCAAATCTGGCTTCTATAAAACCAGAATTCAGCCCACATAGTCAGAACTATAAAATGAGAATAAAATGAGATCACATTTGTGAAACTCTTTGCAAACCTTACAGAGCTATGCAAATGCTAACTCTTATTATTATTACTTTTTTTTAGGGCATGACATTGATTCTCTTCCTTTCAAAGAGGCCTCGTTGAATGAAAGGAAATCAATGTCAGCCACTGACACTTTCAGGAAAGCTGTACAGAAGAGATTTCTGGAACATGAGTGCATGTTGCCTTCATGAGTTAAGGGGAGCCTTCCCTTCCCCCCATATGCCTTTCATTAGGAAATGAATGCAGCAGACTTGCTCAATCCATCCGATAATGGAAGTTTAATGATTCCCCAGTGCCAATAACATGCAAATCCACAAGATTATTGAAATCAAGGGACCGCACCATTATAGGCTGGAACTCATCACAGAACAAGGAACAAGGCAAAGAATTGTTGTAATCAAAAGTGACAGGCAAGGCTTTAAAACTGGGAAAGAGTGTCAAGGCCTATCAGGGCAGCAAGTTCACAGAAAGACCATGGGATTCTGGCCTGGCCCTGAGAGTAAGCACTTGGAGGAAGAGCGTTCTGCTCTGGCTCCAGGATTTCAAGGAAGTCCCTGACCACGTGTGGAGGTCTCATTGTTCTAATCTGGGCCATCTGAGGTTCTGGCAAGAGCCAGGAGCTATAAAACCTCAGAGGCCTCAGGGTTTAGTCATAGTTTTGCAGGCCAGGGGAGTTTGTGATGAAAGGTCGTAACTTGTAACCTGAGCATCCAGAGTGTGTCATGTTCCCTTCTAGGCCCTTCTCGATGCCTTGCTGGCGAGCCCAAGGTTCTGCAAGTCAGCAATATGGATCCTGAGGGACCTTCCCTGCCTTCTTTGGCCTGAGCCTTGGTTTAACCAGGGTGGGGGATGTAGGCCCAAATTGACCTCATGTATTTCATTGGTGTTAGGAGGAAGGAAGTTGGCATGGGGATAATAAGAGCCACGGAAGTAAGGGAGGTTGGGTGGGCTGGACATCAGGTAACAAACAATTAGTTGGTTTGGTCTAGACCTATGATTTCATAGAATCATAAGTCAAGAGTTGGCAAGGGTCTTAGGGGTCATCTAATCCAACCCTCTCATTATGGTTCAGGAAGCTCTGGCCCAGAAAAATCGCTCAAGATCAAAGGGTATAAAGTTACAGAAATGAGGTTTCCTTGGTATGAGGTACCCCTGGTGTAGAAACTCCTTTTATGATTTTTAAGTTTCCTCCATCTTTCTTGGTCTAGCACCCAAGAATGTGCACACCCACAGTACACGGGCATGTGCTAGCTAATGACAAATCAGAAACATCTAACTGCCCCCTTGGGCTGTCCTAAGCCAAGCTTGAGCTACCATTGGTACATGTGAGACACAGGAAGTGAAGTAGAGAACAGCCTCAGGGGTTCTCGTCACTTCCTGTGGAGAAGGCTAGATGCCAGTTCGATCCTGGAGCTCAGCTGAGAGGAGGCCCACAGACAGCTTTCCTTCAGATTGGTCACGTGAGTGATAAGGACTGACTCCCTTCTCTGCCTTGGCTCTCCAAGACCTTAAACTCCTGCTTGGCTCAGCCTGAGCCAGAGTGGTTGAGTTAACCTCCTTTCCTTCTCTCCCTCTCTCTCTCTCTCCCTCTGATAATTTCTTCCTCCTACTGTAATTAAATCACGTAAACTCCATTCTGACTTGAGTGTTTCATTAGGATTTTATAAATAAAGTCCTTGGCGACCTAAAATTATTATATTCAGTCTTTAACCCTAAATTTAAATCTAACACTTCTACCAATGCAGATAGCCAACCCTGCTATAGGACAGTGAGGTGATAAAGAGAATGGAGTGGTGGACATAGAGCTAGGAAGACCTGAATTCAAATGCTACCTTAGAAACTTCTTGGAATGGGATCCTGGACAAATCCCTCAACCTCGTATAGCTCCATTTGTAAAATGGGGATAACAATGGCACCTATATATGGAAGAGATGGGCTCCAAATCCCCAGGACTTCTGATTCCAAATTCAATGTTGTTTTTACTCCACACATCCAAAATGGGAAGCCAAGATGCTGGAGTAAAGCAGAGAAGTTTAAGGTTACCTTGAGAATCCCTTCCAACCAATATAAATAATAATGCCACAAAACAAATTTAGGAGTGAAAGAACCAACAAAGAGACAGAGAGAAACAACTTTCAAGAAAAGAAAGACCTAAAAGGGAGGCAGAGAACATATGGGGCACTGGGGTGAGAAGGGAGCACAGGCAGCAAGGAGTGAAGAGTAAGGCAAGAGCAAGCCACATACCCCTACCCCACATCTGCTGTTCCCACCATGCCACATACTTTTGTGGGCAAGTGTGCCCCAGGGTAATGGAAATGCCCTTGCCCTAGGGCTACTTTTCTTACTATTCTGTCTTATGAAATGCCCCTGCCTTGAATTAGTAAAGAAAAAAACACATTTCTAGGAACTTGTGAATCAGTCAGCAAATATTTATTAAGGACCTACAATGTGCAAGGCATTGTGCTAAGTGTTGGAGGCAAAAAGAGGCAAAAGACTTGGTCTTTGCCCTTGAAGAGCTAATGGGGAAACAACATACAAATAATCCTGTATAAAGAAGTTACATTCAAAGTAAACTGGAAATAATCAGCAGATAGAGGGCTCTAGAATGGGGAGGGGGGACCAGAAAAGCCTTCCTATGGAAAATAGGGTTTTAGTTGGGAATTGAAGGAAGCCAGGAGGCAGAGATGAAGAAGGAGAGTTCCAGGCAGGGAAAATAGCCAGAGAAAATGTCTGGAGTTAAGAGATGGATAATGTGGACCCACCAAATACCCTGAATCTAGGGGAGCTTTTCTGGGGACTTTATACAAAAAGAGGAATTTCCCAAGTTGTCCATTGGTAATAATTGCTTGAAAGTTGTATGGTGGATGTTTTGAAAGAAGAAGGAAATGGAGCAGGGAAGCCCATTAAGAGGTTATAGTCCAGGTGAGAGGTGATGAGAGCTTGTGCTAAGGCTATAAGTGGAAAGTGGAAGAGATGTAATTAAAAAGGCAGAATTGACATGTTGGCAACTGAGTGGACACGTGAAATTGGGGAAGTTGGAGATGACTGAGAGTTTGAGCTTGGCTAACTGGGAGAATCCTGGTGCTCTTGCCCCTGACAGAAAAAAAATCAGAAGAGAAGTGGGTTTGGGGGGGGCAGATATTTAGATACTGAAATGACAAAGATCATAGATTCAAGAGTTTGTGAGTTCCCATACCCTACTCAGCTAGGAGTATCTTGGGATCAAGTGATTATTATTTCAATGCAGCAGGGATCTGAAGAATGGGGGCTTGAGCTGAGTCTGAAAGGCAGGAATGGGAACCAGGAGGTAGAGGTGAGAAGATAAAAGGTAAAAAACCAGCAAAGTCGATCAAAAAAGACCAGTTAGAGGTGGCACTGGGACAGGGCTTTGAAGGAAGCTAATGATTCTATTAGGCAGTCAAGGAATAAGATAATTTCAGTATTATTATTATTATATATCCCTCCCAATGTTAAGACCTTGAGGTTTTCCTTAGATTAAAAAAAACCTAGTTTTTGCAAAGATTGAATTATTAATAAAAGCAAGTTACATGAAAGCAAGGTTCATTATTTAGATAAAATTTGAGACTCGTGCAGGGCCTGCTGTAAGACTCGATGGACAAGATGTGCTTAGTTATCATTGAATGAATCAATGATTGTTGAACATTTTCCATAGAATGGCCTATACTAGACCTAGAGAAGAAGCAAATGCCTTGATCCATATCCTTATTCTTTAACATTTCTTTGAGATCAGGGTCAGTTTTTTTTTTCTGTCTTTGTATCCCCAGGACCAGCACAGTCCTTGACACATAGTAGACACCAAGCCTGAGGATACAAATATAAGAAAATATAAGAACAATACAAATAAGACAAATATAAGAAAAAAGGAAGACAGTCCTTGCCCTCAAGGAGCTTACATTCGAATGGAGGAAAATCACATGCAAAAAAGAGCTTTAAAAATGGGAAGGTAGAGAAAAGGCAAGGTGTTAAATTCTGGAAAAGTCAGTAGCAAAGCCAGGAGGGAAATGAAGGATAGCTGGCTTGGGCCCCTCCTCAAAATGAAAGCCACAGGAGGAATTCACCAGAAGGAGGTGTTTTTATTTTTTTATTAAATTTAATTTTTAAAAATTCCAAATAGTCTGAAAAAAGGTTATATCAATGCTTTCATACACTACAATTTTCTACATTCAAGGGAGTTGTTTTTAAAGGAATGCTTCCTTCTTGTAGATAGCTTGAAGAATGGAGGGTTGTTTCTTGAACCCCTTTATTATCTCTTCCTGAGGATAGCAGTGTACAGAGAATCAGACCTGGGGTTAGGAAGACCGGAGTTCAAATCCAGCCTCAGATTCATATTCACTATATGATCCCAGTCAAGCCACTTAATCTATTTGCCTCAGTTTCCTTATCTGTAAAATGAGCTGGAGAAGGAAATGGTCAACCACTCCAATATCTTTACCAAGAAAACCCTAAATGGGGTCATGGAGAGTTAGATGGGACTGAACAATAACAATATTTCTGGTGCCACTTTTCCCCTCAGCCCCAAATCTTTTCTTCTCTGGGGACCTCACATGCCAAATACTCAAGGTATTTTACCACCCTGGAAGCCTTCCTTTCCAATTCATCCATGTCCTTCTTAAACCACCCAGAAGTGAATACGAACCTCCAGACAGGTTCTGAGAAGAGCAGACTATAGAGAGCCGATCACCTCCCTAGTCTGGGAGGCTATGCCTTTCTTAATGTAGACCTGTGTGCGTTTAATGTATGGACCCTTTATGGTCTCTATCTGTCCTTCTAGCTTCATGCAAGTGAGAGGAATTTATGTGATGCTCGAGGTGCAGATATGCCCCAAAGACCCATCTCTTTCTCCTTAGGGTAATGCTGCTCTGGTTCTGGATTCAGTTCTATTCACATCTGGAACCATGTGGTAGAAAGAATTGGGAATCAAAAGTGCTGGAATTGAATCTAGACCTCTATGCCCCTAGGTTAGTCATTCTTTGGACCTCACTCTTCTCCCCTGTAAAATAAAGGGCTGCGACAAGGTGACTTCTTTTGGCTCTCAATTCTATGCTACAAAATGAAGAATTTCATGCTGAACAGACTTTTCTGAGGAAGGGACAGATTGGAACCAGCTGGGCAGTTTCCCTGGGTGGGGTGGGGTGGGGGCAGAGCTTCCCAGCCAGAGAGAGGTTCCTGGGATGGTAGGAGTTAGCACAGCTGCACCCCCAAGGTTACAATAGTCCAAGCCTTCCGGTGGGTTTGTATTTGGAGTCAGTTCTCCCCTTTGCATTTGTTTTTAATAAATCCCTTGTCAAATCCTGCTCCTGGAAAAATGTAGCCATTCATGGCTTTGACAATGGGGTGGTTTGGAAATGCTTCACAGTGCATTGATTTCCCCAAACTCTTCCGTTGGAGGCCTGTTTTCTAAGTGGCGTGTGCACCAAAGCGCCAATCAATTAAATATTTACCCTCCTGGAAAAGCTACATGTTTAAATAAACCCCCAATGACTCAAATACACAATTTGGCAAGCTGCACACTCTTAATGTCATGGTGTTTTCCAAGAATAAGTTAAAAGAGCTGAGTTTATGCATGTTTCAGAAAAGCTTCTCTAGAGAGATTGGAATATTAGAGGAAAGCCCCAGCACACCCCTCAGGTCTGTTGGTGGCTGCCGCTCTCTTCTGAGGCTAGCATGGGACCTTGAGCTAGATGGCACACCAACAGGAACAGGTCTGGACTCAAACATTGAGAAACCTGTTTTCTTGGCCCAGCTCTGGCATCAATTCTCCGTGTGTTCTTAGGAAAGTTGCGTTTCTTCTTTATACCTCAGTTTGTACATTGGGAAAATGGAGGCATTGATTTCTGTTCTACTGGGCTTCCTTTGGATATTTTTGGAAGATTCAATAAAATAATGCATGTGAATCTATTTTAAAGAACTGCAAAGCCTGACACAGAGAGAAGACATTGCTTATTATGGAGTAAGACTTTGACTCTGTGAAGTGCTTCTGGGGGATTCATGTAATTTGGACACTCATTTCCAGCATCAACTTTGGTGGTATCCAAAGAGGGGTAGAAAATGAACTATCGATGAGCTCTCTAATTTATTGATAGCTGACATTTAGAGAATCACAGAATTTGAGACTTGGTAGGAATCATAGGTCCTCACTTAGCTCATCCTATATAACATAACTGAAAATAGATCATCTAGTCTAAGACTAGAAGACCCACAACGAGGGACTTCTCCTCACTTCTGGAGGGAACACATTTCACTTTGGGATGTCTCTAACTGTTAGGAGGTTTTCCCTGACATCAAGCCTAAATGCCAATTTCTACTGATTATGCTTGGTTCATTCAGCCCTCTAGGGCTAAGTACAATAATTCTTACCCTTCCTATACCTGATAGTACCACAAAAACTTGAAGACAGACATCATATTCCCTCTTAGTTTTCTCTTCTCCAGTCTAAACATTCCCAATTCCTCCAATTAATTTTCATGTGACACGAACTTAAGGAGCTGTACCATCCTGGTTGTCCTTTTCTGGACAATCTCTAGTTTATCCGTGCTACTCTGGTGCATAGCATGGTTCTCAGAACTAAAGCCAACAACAATAATGATAGCTTGTATTTATGTAGCACTTTAAAGTTTGCAAAGCAGTTTAGCAATATTTCATCCTCACAAGAACCCTGGAAGCTAGATGCTATTATTGTTTCTTGATCTCATTGTCCAGTGAATTAGCTCTCCCTCCTTGCTTTTTGTCATCTATAAATCTTATAAATGTGCCATCCAAACCTTTATTAAGGCATCAATAAAAATGTTGAACAGCATAAGGCAAAGCCCAGATCCATGGAGACTCCACTGGAGATATCCTATCATGTTGACATTGAACCATTCACAGCTACTTTTTGAGACCTTCCATCCATCCAATTCTGTATCCTTCTAATTGAGCATCTTTCAATCTTCTCCATAAGACTAATTTGAGAAACTTTATCAAAAGCTTTCCTAAAATATATAATTACTAAAAATTATACATGCAGAATTTTCCACATTCATTTGGCTACTTTATTATACATAATTTTATAATACAAATAAATTTATATATGTAATGCATATATAACATATATACAATTATATATAATATTTTAGGGAATAGTTGATAAATCCATTTATTCAAGTAATTAGCAAACAGAAATCAGAAAACCATACAGATTTAAAAATAGCAGGAGATACACAGTGAAGGAGCTCTTCCACTGGGAAGAAGATCTTGGACCTCACCCACAGGGAGGTCTCAGCTTCCCCTAATGGGCAATTTCCCAAAGATGAAGGAAGTGAGCTCACAATCAGAGACACACTGAGAAGCCAGTTTCCCTTTCACAGCTGTCACTCCAAACTCTTTCTTCAGGGGTCTCTCCTCAAAGAGAATCTGGAACTTCATGGGTGTCACTCCAAAGAATGAAGAATGTATACCAACTCAGACCCCCCTCCAACTCCTGGGGCACATTAGCACTCTCTCCACTAATACAAACACATATTCCAGAAGCAGCAAACAAAATAGGTATGTCCTGACCCTGTTATGGGGAGGGGGGTGTTATAGGGGCTCAAACATTGCACATAAGGTAGGAAATTTGAGCTTCTTGTGCCGGCTTGTCCCAGTGCCATCAACTTCCACCTCCCACATCTCCAGTTGGATCAGTTGGGTCCAGGATCACTGGCCTGTGTTTCCGCAGTTGATGACAGAAATAATCCATAATGATCTCATTATCAATGTCATAATTGATGGTCCAGTAGATCATGAATTCTTGGTATTTCTGGATCAGGTATAGGACTGTCTGAAAGCCTCAGACTGTGATAAATCTAGTTTCCTGGCTCCCATGCTTCCAAGCCTAGACAGTCAGGAGCTTAAAAACATATTGAGGAGGGAGGGAGTCCATTTTCTCCTTGCACATTTTGTACCAGTGTTTCACCAATTGGATCAGACTTTTGAGCTTGGTGCAACTCTGGCTGAGGAATTGCTTCTGTAGTTCTGTGAAGCAGGTAGAGAATTCTCCTGCTTTCTGGGATTCCTTTATGATGTGGACCTGGGGGTCAGGTTTCCTGAAGTCTGTGGTCAGTTGGCCTAGAACATCAAAGTCTGGAAACACATCAAAGTCCACCCACTGATGGATCTTGGTTGACTTCAGAGTAAATCTGAGCCCTTGAGGGTTGGTCCTGGAACTATAGACCTCAAACTTGACTTCAAACTTCCACCCTTGCTTGCTCATGCTGACATGCTTCCAGCTGTTTTTTTATTTCCTCAATGAACTCATTTCAGCAATCTATCTGGTCCTGATAGCTTTTGAGATTGCTGAGAAATACCACCAGGTCTGCTTTGGAGTGTCCTCTCAGTGCTGTGCCTTTGCCAGATGACCTTCATAATCTTGGTCACCTGAACTGACTTTCCAAGACCTAGAAGCATCTCTCCTTTAGGAAGGAGCAGATGATGTCAATGGCCACTGGATCTCTGTCTGGAAAGTAGAATCAGGCAAGAGGTGCTTCTCAATGTACCTGTCCAGGTCCCTTGTGTGGGTGTTCCACAGCCTGTCCTGAATGATGTCCATAGCCTGCATGGAGAGAGTGAGGGAATTTAAAGTTCAGTGGCCAGCTGGCTGAGGACTTTACTACTTTATTTCTGCCTTAACTCCATCCCAGGACATTCCTTCATAAGAGAGTCCTGCCTTTTGGATCAGTTTCATTTTCCTGAACAGGGCTTGATCAGAGCTAGAGAAAGAAAACTACAGACCAATCTCCTTAATGAACATAGATGCAAAAATCTTAAATAGGATACTAGCAAAAAGACTTCAGCAACTGATCACGAGGGTTATTTGTTATGATCAGGTGGGGTTTATACCAGGAATGCAAGGATGGTTCAATATTAAGAAAACCATCCACATAATTGACCATATTAACAAGCAAACCAACAAAAATCACATGATTAACTCAATTGACACAGAAAGTCTTTGACAAAATGCAAAACTCATCCCTATTGAAAACACTAGAAAGCATGGGAATAGAAGAGTCTTTCCTAAAAATAATAAACAGTATATATCTAAAACCATCAGCAAACATCATCTGCAATGGGGATAAACTAGAAGCCTTCCCAATAAGATCAGGAGTGAAACAAGGATGCCCATTATCACCTCTACTATTTGACATTGTACTAGAAACACTAGCAGTAGCAATTAGAGAAGAACATGAAATTGAAGGTATTAAAATTGGCAATGAGGAGACCAAGCTATCACTCTTTGCAGATGATATGATGGTCTACTTAAAGAATCCTAAAGAATCAACTAAAAAGCTAGTGGAAATAATCAACAACTTTAGCAAAGTTGCAGGATACAAAATAAACCCGCATAAGTCATCAGCATTTCTATATATCTCCAATACATCTCAGCAGCAAGAATTAGAAAGAGAAATTCCATTTAAAATCACCCTAGACAATATAAAATACTTAGGAATCTATCTGCTGAGACAAACACAGGAACTATATGAACACAACTACAAAACACTTCTCAAAAAATTAAAACTAAATCTACACAATTGGAAAAACATCAATTGCTCATGGGTAGGATGAGCTAACATAATCAAAATGACAACCCTACCCAAATTAATTTACTTATTTAGTTGAATTACCAAAAAACTATTTTACTGAATTAAAAAAAAAACACACAACAAAGTTCATTTGGAAGAACAAAAGATCAAGGATATCTAGGAAAATAATGGAAAAAATGTGAAGGAAGGTGGCCTTGTAGTCCCAGATCTCAAACTATACTATAAAAAAGTGGTCATCAAAACAATATAGTACTGGCTAAGAGACAGAAAGGAGGATCAGTGGAACAGATTTGGGATAAGTCACCTCAGCAAGACAGTCCCAACTTTTGAGACCAAAATCCACTATTTGATAAAAACTGCTGGGAAAATTGGAAGACACCAAGATAAACTCAGAATGGATAGATGACTTGAATATAAAGAAGGAAACTGTAAGTAAATTAGGTCAACACAGAATAGTATACATGTCAGATCTTTGGAAAAGGAAAGATTTTAAGACTAAGCAAGAGTTAGAAAAAGTCACAAAATATAAAATAAATAATTTTGATTATATTAAATTAAAAAGTTTTTGTACAAACAAAACCAATGCAACCAAAATTAGAAGGGAAGCAACAAATTGGGGAAAAATATTCATAATAAAAACCTCCGAGAAAGATCTAATTACTCAAATATATAAGGAACTAAATCAATTGTACAAAAAATCAAGCCATTCTCCAATTGATAAATGGGGAAGGGACATGAATAGGCAATTTTCAGACAAAGAAATTGAAATTATTAATAAGCACATGAAAAAGTGTTCTAAATCTCTTATAATCAGATAAATGCAAATCAAAACAACTCTGAGGTATCACCTCACATCTAGCAGATTGACTAACATGACAGCAAAGGAAAGTAATAAATGTTGGAGGGGATGTGGCAAAGTCGGGACATTAATAATTCATTGCTGGTGGAGTTGTGAATTGATCCAATCATTCTGGATGGCAATTTGGAACTATGCCCAAAGGGCGCTAAAAGACTGTCTGCCCTTTGATTCAGCCATAGCACTGCTGGGTTTGTATCCCAAAGAGACAATAAGGAAAAAGACTTGTACAAGAATAGCTGTGCTCTTTGTGGTGGTAAAAAATTGGAAAATGAGGGGATGCCCTTCAATTGGGGAATGGCTGAACAAATTGTGGTATCTGATGGTGATGGAATACTATTGTGCTCAAAGGAATAATAAAGTGGAGGAATTCCATGGAGACTGGAACAACCTTCAGGAAGTGATGCAGAGTGAAAGGAGCAGAACCAGGAGAACACTGTATACAGAGATACATTGTGGCACAATCGAATGTAATGGACTTCTCCATTAGCGGCAATACAGTGATCCTGAATAACCCGGAGGGATTTCCAAGAAAGAACACTATCCACATTCAGAGGAAACACTGTGGGAGTAGAAACACTGAAGAAAAACGACTGCTTGATTACCTGGGTGGAGGGGATATGATTAGGGATGTAGATGCTAAATGATCATCCTAGTACAAACATCAACAACATGAAAATAGGTTCTGATCAAGAACCCATGTAAAACCCAGTGGAATTGTGCATCAACTACAGGAAGAGGTCAGGGCAGGGGAGAGAGGGAAAGAATATGATTATTGTAACCAAGGAATAATGTTCTAAATTGACTAAATAAAATTTTCTAATAAATAAACAAATTATATAATTATATATAATAATTATAAATCTATCAGAAAAAAGAATCTAGTCTGTTCTGACCTGTACTAGATGAATCCATATTTGTTCTTTGCATTTACCATTTGCCTTTTGAGATATTCACCAACTATCTTTGAAATGATCTTTTCTAGAATTTTCCTGGTAATGGGAATCAAAGTTTCTGGCCTAGAGTTTTCAGATTCTTGGCCTTTTTTGAACTGAGACATTTGCCCTTCTCAAATCTTGTGACACCTTACGATTTTTCATGATCTTTCAAATATTACTGCCAAGAGGCTCAGCAATCACATCCTTCCATTCTTGTAATTCTTGAGGACAGAGTACGTTTGGGCCAGGCAATCTGAATTGTGAAATATGGGACTCGCTTACTATCTATTTAATTATCTTGGGTATGAACACTCTTTAAGTCATTTTTTTCTGAGTGACATTATTCTCTGTGGCATAGAAAATAGAAGCAGAACAAAAATTGAGTGGCTGTACCTTTTCTCTGATGTCAGTGATCATCATTCCATGTAATCCAAGAAAAGGTCTTGGAGTTATACTATGTAGGAAGGAATCTCCAGGTAGAAACTCTTTTATAGAGATTTAATGAAAGGAGCAAATTCACTGAAAACTATCTCTCCAACTTCAATTCCCTTCCAATTTGAGGCAAGAATTATCCTAGTCTTTTTTTTTTGTATCTACAAAAATAAGACCTTGATAAACTCTAAAATGCAGTGTTATTTATTGGAAGCTGTTCTCTGCTTCTTGTGTCAGAGGATGTGGGTTCAAATCCTACCTCTGATGCTTAGCATTGTGGGCATTGGGCAAGTCACTGAGCTACACTAGGCATTATTTTTCTCATCCATAAAATGAAGAAATTGGACTACATGACCTCTGTGGTCCCTAAACCCATAATACTGGGAAATAAACAATTAAAATTGGAACTCCATCAAAGAACCAGAATAACTTATTACAGTATTAGAATTTGTGGAAGGGAGAAAACACAATCTATCCACAAATGCATGAATCCCACATAAATTCTAAATACCCTTGCAGAGTATCTCCCAAGGTCCTTTGGAGTCTGCCTAGAGTGAAGCCTCTTCTGTGTGCCCACATTGCATCATCTTATAGGTTTGCATCATGTTGGAGCTGGAAGGGACCATAGAGGGTTGGGACTTGGAATGTCAGGAATGGCCCTTAGGATACAGAATTTTGGACACATGAGCACATAGATGATCAAGGAAGGAAAGCACCTTAGAACATAGACTGTTAAGTGTAAATTGTTGAGACTAGAAGAATCTGGAGCAGAAAATGTTAGAGATGGAAGAGACCTTTAGATGATAAACTATTTATCTTTGTATTCTCTAGCAAAGGGCTTTGCACAGAGGACTCTTATGTGCTATTTGAATTGCATTCTTGCTCCAATACATTGTCATTGGAAAGAACCTTAGAAACCAACTTAGCCAATTCTATGACTAATCGTAAAGGATCTAAGAAGTAGATTCACTGATAATTGAATAATCATTCAACAAGCATTTATTAAGCTCCCTCTAAAATAGTCTCTTTTTTAAATAACTTTGTATACTAAATATATAACACTATATGATATTATATTAACATAGTATACAACATGCCAATAAAATATGAAGATGTTATAGAAAATAATATTAAATGACAATAAGTATAAATAATATTTAATCAATATGAATAAAAATATAATATATAATAACACATCTACAGTCCTTTTAATTTTTTCCAAACTTTCACATACATTTATTAAAGCCTCATTAGCTACCAGGATAATTATTTCCTCTGGACAACTGATAAAACAGAGATCTAGAGAGATAAAAAGACATGATTAGGCATGTATGGCAAATTAGTGGCCAGGGAAGAATGAGGTCTTTGATCTCGGTGATTCTAATTAAATTCTAATTATTACTACTATTAATAGAAAGAACATATGTTTTCTGAACAGATAACATGGGCAAGGCACTGAGTTAGACTCAGGAGTATAGATGTGAAGGGTTTCCCATCTAGGTGGGGGTGGTGGTGGGGGAAGGACATTAAAAAGACCAAAAGCCATTTGCCAATAGATTAGTGGTCAAAGGACAGGAACAAACAATTCTCAAAAGAAGAACTGAATTCTATTAAGGACCATGTGATAGAACGACCTAACTCAGAAGTGTCAAACACATAGACCAACTGGGCAGCAACACTCCAAAGCAGATTACAATGAAATTGGAAAACATTTAACAAAATAAATGGAAAATGCAATAAAAATAAATTACATCTTAAAATTGTCAATATGCAGCATACACGTATCCTTTTCTATAGTTAGTGGCCCCCTTCTCTGAGTTTAATATCACCACTCTAAATGAAGAAAATGTCTATACCTGGAGGGCAGCTCAATGGATTGAGAGCCAGGCCTGGGGATGGGAGGTCCTGGGTTCAAATGTGACCTTAGACACTTTCTCACTGTGCAATTCTGAGCAAGTCACTTAACCCCCACTGACCAGTTGTTATCTCTCTCTTTTGCCTTGGAATCAATGCACAGTATTTATTCTAAGATGGAAGTAAACAAAGTCATTACAACATTCAATATGTGGTCATTAACTCTGTGCTTGAAGAATTCCAAAGAGGAAGACCCACTGCCCCTGGAGCAGCTCATTCCATCTCAGTTCCAAATTTCCTCATATGTAAAATGAGAGGCAGTGAGGCAACAGGCCAGAACTCCCAGCTTTGAGAGCAGGAGTGCTTGGGTTCAAGATCAGGCCCAGACACATACCAACTCTGTGACTTAGGCACCTAATCCAGTAGTATTTCAGGCAACTTTCTAATATAGGGATTCTTAAACTGGGTGGAGAGATTTCAGGGAGTCCTTGAACCCAGATGAGGAAATGTATCTTTATTTCAACATAATTGGTTTCCTTTGTAATCTTTATCTATTTGTGTGTGTGTCTACATGTAAAAACATTATCTGGGGGCAGCTGGGTTGCTCAGTGGGTTGAGAGCCAGGTCTAGAGATAGGAGGTCCTAGGTTCAAATCTGGCTTCAGACACTTCCCAGCTGTGTGACCCTTGACAAGTCACTTAACCCCCATTGCCTAGCCCTTACCACTCTTCTGCCTTGGAACCAATACACAGTATTGACTCCAAGATGGAAGGTAAGGGTTTAAAAAAAAAAAAACATTATCTGAGGAGACCATAGGCTTCACCAAACTGTCAAATAGGTCCAAAATGGCACAAAAAAAGATGAAGAAATCCTATTCCAAGAATTTAAGTTGCAAAAGAGTTGCTCCTTGGTAGAGTGGACACACTTTCCTTGACTGGGACTTCTTTACACTAGTGAAATCACAGGTCCAAAAAATGGTGGAGGGAGTAGACTAGAGGATCTCTAAGGTCCCTTTACTTGCCACATCATTCTGTCTCTCATACAATAACCTCAGTTTATTCATTTGCTATGGAAGTAGATCCAGAGACCACCCCTTCCAGGTCCTTGACCACAAAGATGTCTGGTTGCCCCAGAAGACTTGGTGGTGCCATTGACAGAAACAGAGAAGTTAAGAGGAGAGGTGGGCAATGGGTGGAGGGAAGATGAGTTCCAGGAGGAAAGGAAACACACCTCCATTTGATGGAAATTCTTCAATCTCTTTTGCTTTCTTTAAAATATTAGATCTTTAGCAAAGTTTGTGTGACGTGTGTGGTTGGGGGTTATGGGGGAAGATGGCGGGCTGATTCAATTTTGTTTCATTCTATGTTATTAGATGGGCAGCCATACTATCTTGGCTGCAAAGGCTGTCCCTAAGCCCAGGATTCCAGAGAATTAGCACAACAAAACCCATTGTCCTGTGGTAAAGCCTGAAAGGGCTCTGCCAGGGCCATTCAGTCACTGTTGGCTCAGTGGTACCATCCCCAGGAGCAGCCACTACTGCCCTATCTCCCTGGTTCCTCTACCTGCCTGGCACCTCCAGTTTCCTTGGATGGTTTTTCCTCCTCATCTCACAGCAGATGACATCAAAGGAGAGGAAATCAGGATGAAGACAAGCCCACTCCATGGACACTACACCTGGTGGGGGAGGCAGGGAACACCACTGAATGGAATAGACCTCTGGTTGCCAGAGCTGGAAGGAGGAACCAGTCTTAGGAGGAACTTGGACCTGCCCCATCAGTCATTCCATCAAGCTTGTTCTATTTCATGCCATCGTAATTCAGGCTTGAACACCTGAGAAAGTGACACATATTTGCAGTGGGTAGATGATGCATGTCAATAGGTTTGGGGTGGGGTCCCCATTCTGCCTTGTGGTGGGATGAATG
The DNA here is from genome assembly GCF_027887165.1 of Monodelphis domestica. NCBI lineage: Eukaryota > Metazoa > Chordata > Mammalia > Didelphimorphia > Didelphidae > Monodelphis > Monodelphis domestica. The sequence continues at coordinate 59,726,687 of NC_077233.1, read as the reverse complement.
AGGTGGTGGTGTTCTGAGAGAGGCCTGTAGAAGTGACAACTAAAAAGTTTGATTCAAAACTCAAAATGGTTGACATGGAAGAAGTTGGAAGAGCAGGGGGTGACATGAATCACCTCCATAACCCACTCCCCCTCATTCCTCCTTGAGTTCATATTTGGCCAAGGAAGACTGAATTCAAAGAGAAGTAGTATGTCTGGGTACTTTTGTTTTTTAAATCCTTACCTTCTGTCCTAGGATCAATACTAAGTATTGGCTCCAAGGCAGAAGAACAGTTTGGGATAGGCAATGGGGGTTAAGTGACTTGCCCAGGGTCATACCGCTAGGAAGTGTCTGAAGTCCAGGAATTCCCATCTCTGGGATTGGCTCTCTAGCCACTGAGCCACCTAGATATCCATTGTATCAGTACTTCTTTAAAAAAACCTAAACAAATAAATGATAGAAAGGGTGATCTTGAATAATTCCTAAACCTCTCTCCACCTCAGTTTCCTCATCTATAAAATAGGGATGATAATATCACCTATCAAGGGAGGATCACATGAGATAGTATGTGTAAAGTGTTTTTTAAGCCTTTATCATAAATGCAATCTGTGATGATTAGTTATGCTAAGCAAGTGTAGTGAAAAGAGGAGAGATTCAGTCTGGATGACAGTTTAGTGTTTTATTCACCCCCTATCTTTTGGTGAGTCACTTGTATTTCTGTAGGCCTCAGTTTCCCCATATTTAAAGTGAGGTAATTGAACTAGATGACCTCATCAGTCTCTTCCAACTCTAATATTCTACATTTCCTCTAATATTCTTTAAGTCCCCTTTCAGTTCTGATTTTCTCTGTTCTAATTCCCCTTCCAATTGTAATATCCTGTGTTCTAATATTCTATATCTTATGGGGCCAACTGGGTGGCTCAGTGGATTGATACTCAATCCAGAGATAGGGGGTCCTGGGTTCAAATCTAATTGTGTGACCCTGGGCAAGTTACTTAGCCCCCATTTCCTATCACTTATTGCTCTTCTGCCTTGGAACCAATACACAGCACTGATTTTAAGATGGGAGGCAAGGGTTTTTAAAAAATGTCTATATTCTAAGATACTTTCAAATGATGACATTCTGTATTCTAAGGTTGATTCCCACTTGGACATGTTGTGTTCCAAGGTCTCTTGTGTCTCTGACAGTCTGTGTTTGAAGGTCTCTTAAAGATCTAATATTCTCTATTCAAAGGACCTTTCAAGTTCTAACATTCTGTGTTCTCAGGTCTCTTCCAAGTAAGAAGACTATTTGACATTCCATGCTCTAACACCCTTCCTAACTTCCTAACAGTCTGTATTTTAGGATCCTTTTGCAGCTTAAAAATCTTTTGATGTAAGCTAATAATAGTTCCCTTAGTGGTTGATTCTGGCCTTCATATATTTATAGTTGGCCAAGTCAATTATGTGGTAATGAACCATGAACACTGAACCCATTAAGCTATAGTCGTTTCCATGAGGGAGATCACAGCTGGAAAAATGCCCAAAAAAGCCTTCTGGATTTTATACATGTACTATGCTCTATCAGAATGTTTTATAGGCTTAAAAAACCAAATGTGTGTGTGTGAGAAGGTATCAAGACATAGATACCCCCTGCCCATCCCCAAATCTTGCTATGGAGTGCCTTTGTTGTCTCTTAATTACTTCCCTGCATAGAAAATGATGAAAGCAGACTGGGGATGTATGACTGGGAGATTCTAGAAAGTGGTTCATTTCCCTACTGATGTGCATTAAAAATATTGGTGGGAGTTGATAAAAGTTGTGGAGATCACTTTGGTACACCACAGACACCTATTTATTCACAGGAGAGGTAGGTATAGGAAATAGGAGGTAGGAAATATGATAGTATATCTCTTATATCGTATAACTATGCCTAAAAAGTTAAACCTTATACTAAAAATTCTAAGAAACCCTAAATCTAAGGATCTTCTTGCCTGACAAAGCAGGCCTAACTAAAACTACTCTGACTCTCTGAGATTATATTCTATATATCAAATCAAACACAGTTCTACAGCTCACCTCAAAGTGCTGTGGAGAAAAGGCCTCAGAGTCAGACCTTTCTCCCTCCAAGTATTGAGAAGGGAAAAACCCTCTGACACATACTCTTTCTCAAATCCGTATCTAAATTCAAACTCTCAACAGCAAACTCTCCGATCTTGACTGTGAGAGAATGACATAGAGCTCCTGCTCCCTAGGAAGTCAAAGAGAAAGAGATATTTTCTCTTAACTGATTTTTTTTCTTTTATAATAAGTCCCTTAAAGAGTTGAGGATAAGAGCTGTCTGTTACTATCTCTTAAAGAGACTGAGTGAAATTAAGTAATTCCCTCTATCACAGAAATTCTGCTCTTAACCATACGGAATGAAATTAAGAAAACTCCTTGGATCCTACCCTTCTCTTTCCTTCAACTCACATCAAGTGTGGACTAGGCAAAACTCTTGTTAACCTTTCCCTTTATTGGAAATCTAATCAATCATTTAAGCTTTTCCAGAAACTGGTAAGGAGCTGAAGATTTCTCTTTGCCGATAGAAATAGCAACTCATTAAAAAAATTATTTTGTTAAATATTTCCCAAATATATTTTGGTCTCTTTTTTTCTTCTCTCCTTCCCTCCCTCTGCCTTGCCTTTCTCTCTCTTTCCTTTGTTTCTTTCTTTGTTTCTTTGTTTGTTTGTTTCTTTCTTTGTTTCTTTCCTTCTTTCTTTCCTTCCTTCTTTGTTTCTTTGTTTCTTTCTTTGTTTCTTTGTTTCTTTCTTTGTTTCTTTGTTTGTTTGTTTGTTTGTTTGTTTCTTTCCTTCCTTCTTTCTTTCTTTGTTTCTTTCTTTGTTTCTTTCTTTGTTTCTTTGTTTCTTTCTCTGTTTCTTTCTTTGTTTCTTTCTCTTTCTTTCTCTCTCTTTCTCTCTCCCCTCTCCCTTCCTCCCTCCTTCCCTTCCTCCTTCCCTCCCTTCCTTCCTTCTTTCCTTCTTTCTTTCTCTGTCCACTAAGGATTTTATAAGTCTATAGCAAGTAACTAGTCATTGTGTGGGTGGTTAAATATTTTTGCAAAAAGTTTATTGTTTTTCTTCTTTCTTCTATGTGAAAATTAGCCAGAACTCTCTGGTTAATGTGAACATTGGCCAACTAAAGTCTGCCCATTCTTCAAGGCCAAATTTAAATGTCACTGACTTCTTCAAGGCCTCTTTTTTGTACTGTTCCTCTTGTAGGCATTGCCAGGGGTTGAAGATGAGTGTTCCATGGTGGAGGAAGTCCCCACATTGTTAGAGGCCAGAATCATGGCTCTTGTTCTATAGGTCAGGGAACTAGAGAGATAGAGGTGAAAACCTGTATCCAAAGAGTAATCACATTTGGAGCCTGAGGCATGAACAGAGTCCAAATGGTAAGTGAAAAGACAAAATCTGGCACCAAGTAAGCAACAGGGAAATAAATTTGATGAAACATTTAATTAATTCCCTACATTTATTCCTATGTGGACATGTATGTATTTTAACGCCTGCCTAACCAAAGCTGGACAGCTCCTTCTATGGCTGCTTAAATGCAACGGTCACCACTAAGTGTCAGAGAACATCCTGATATTCCCCTAATAAATGGGATTCCCCTCTCCTCTAGAGGACCACACCATGCTTAGATGAGAAAACTGATCACAGACCATCCAGTACTGCAATGGTAGTTGTGAGTGTCTCATCCCCTGAAATGTAAGAATTTTGGAGGATTGGAATTATACCTACTTACCTTTTTACTTCTAGTGTGATTACCCTAGTAGGCTACCATAATTATAATCACTGACACTGAGGTAGAGATTTATGGCTTCAAAAAAAATCTGTTTTTTTTTAAAAGAGAAAAATATTTAAAATACTATCATATAGATTATCCCATCTGATCTGCCTATCTACCTTATGAGGATAGATGGAACAAATATTATCATGCCCACTTTCCATATGAAACTGGAGTCCAGAAAGATCATGAATTCTTAAATTTTTGAGCTAGAAGGGACTTAAAAATCTTCTAATTTAACCTCCCCCTCCTTTTTTTTTTACAAAGGATAAAATGGAGGCTCAGTTAAGTTAGGTGACTTGCCCAAGGTCACATACCTCAGGCCATAAATAGCAGAGCTGCCAAGGTTACCCAAGGGCAGATCTAGACCTTGAACCTGAGCATCCAAACTTTTTCAGCCCAGAGTTCTTCCTACTAATATCTTCCCTATTCTGGAATGAGACTATTGGCTTAGTAAAAGGAAAGTAGGACTCCCAGACGTTCTACAAGGAGGAAGTCATTTGGTTTTATTGTTTATTTGACTAGTGTGGCAGTGACACTTGCCAGCTATTATAAAGCAGGAGCTCCCCCAGGGCTGGCAGTCCCTCCTGCTTCTTTCTCCTGGTTAATTGTCTCTGCCTGGGACTGGCTGCCACAGTTGCAAAGCTAGGAGAGGACTTTTTGCACGTTGTCCAAGCTGAGAATCAAAGTGGGAGTAGGAAAACTTGAGCAGGGAAGTTCAGAAACATCATAAGAGGCTTCACTTAACACACATGGCCCCTTGCCCTGCCTTCTGGGGCTGCTTTTACCAGTAATGGCTTCAGGCATGCTGCATTCATGGGATCATGGAAGAGCTTGTTCAGTATTCCCATCACCACAGTGATATTTAATAGGGAAGGAAGGGCCAGAGAGGTGCTGAAATTTACCCAAGGTCACACTTTTAGGAAGTAGTAGTACTGGGACATTTATTAAACACCTTCTAGATGCCAGGGACTCTCCTGTGTGCCAGAGCTACAAAGAACCCGCCCCCCAAACAGTCCTTCCTTTAAAGGAACGCAAAGTCCAACCGGGGCACACTAAGACAACATGCAAACAATTATGGACAAACAAGACATGCTGGATACATTGGAGATCATCTCAGAGGGAAGGAATTCCGATTGAGGAGGTAGAGACCGGCTTCATGCTTAAGGCAGGACTTTGGTTGAGACTTGACAGAAGGCAGAGAAGCCAAGAGGTAGAGAGGAGAAGATCTAGGCATGGGGAAGAGCTCAATTGATTGGCATCCCTTACTTTCCAGGTCTTTGTCACTACAGAAAGAGCTGACAAATGTATATATATAAATATAAAAGAATAAAAATATATGCACATATTTATATATACACACACTCTCATATATATGTATATATTTATGTATACCAATACACACCTATATTTATAATACAGATATATAGGATAGATATATAATATATGATATATAATATAATGTGTGAGAATATTTTGATATGTAAACATGCATAATGTAGGTGTATACATAAATATATGAGTATTTTATGTATACATATATACACTCAAACATATATCAAATATTGTTGTTGGTTGTCTCTCGAACTGAGGATGACGATTGTCTTTGTGTGTTTTTGTGCACAAAGACACCTGTGCATGAAGATTTAAGTGGAAAACTCCCACTCTCTCGGCGTTGGAACCCTGGGTCCAGTGGCACGAAAAGTCATTACACCTGGAGATGTCCTCATATATCAAATATATGCATATATATATATACACATGCAACTATATACACTCATACATATATAATCTCATTTGACATTTTACAAATGTCTATATCTATATTTATCTATGTATATATCTAATTTATAACTTTATAATATATTTATATATTTATAAATATTATGCATATAAATATGGTGATATCTTATTTATATCTATATATGTATAGATATATTCATATCTCTGTAATATATTTATATACCTATAAATATCATATATTTATATGTACAAATATGTCTGTATCTTATTTATACTGAAAGAGAGAAAATCATATCCAGCACAGCAAAAGGAACAACCCAAGTGAAGGAAGGACAAGGAAGACCCAAGATTCCAGAAAGGAACAGATGAGCTGGGAGGATTCAAAAACAGTCACTTCACTTCTTCTTGGGAGCTCTCCTGGAGTGGATGGTCTGAGGAGGGACCACTGAGATAGAGGGTCTCTCTGGACATTGACTACCTTCCAGTAAACCCCAAATCCCTCTGTACCAGTGGAAGACAATAAAAGTAGATTGGGACTTGGCAGAAAGCCGTCTACTAAAGAAGATTTCTCTCTATCCCCCAAATTATCTTTGGATTTAATTTCACAACTAGATTAGATTAGTAGGAAGGACAACCCCAACAATTGACCAAAGGAGGGTCAGGAAGGCAGCCTGAACCCTCAAGATTTTTTGGGGGGGGAGGTCAGTTGCTATCTCATAGGGATTCCCATTTCCCACTTTCCTCATCCAACAACCCCATTCTCCCTGTCTTGTGTGTCCTCAAGAATAAAGAGTTATCCTTTTAGATCAGGTCTTCTTGCTTCCTAACATCACTGAAGGGGACTGAAGCTTTGGGGAGAATTGTACCTTTCTCCCCAAGGAGGAGGGTTAGCTTGAGACCAAGGCTGAGGAGTAACCCAGGTCTCAAAAGGGAGAAGGGACAGTTGGGACATCAGGGAAATCCAGAAACAAGAGAGTTACCCTGCTTCTCAACAACAGCCAAGATTTAGAAGGGAGGCAGCAGGTTAATTCTCTGGGACCATCTCCTCCTGTCCTTAGCCTCCTTATTCAACCTAATCTCTGAGGGAACATATTCTGATCCTCTAGAAGACAATTTGTGCTGCCTTCCCCAAGGGGAAGAGAAGGGAGGCTCAATCTCTCCCCTCTCTCCATTTCTTTAACACTTTCACACCCTTCTCTCTAGTTCTCCAGTGTGAGTGTAAGTGACCTCATTCTGGTCCTATATTACGATATTTATATATCTATAGTTATATCTTTATAATATATTTGTAGTTTAATAAATATTATATATACAAATATGTCAATATCTTCTTTATATCTATATCTTTATAATATATTTATATCAACAAATATATTTATATGTATAAATATGTCTATCTTATTTATATCTATACATCTATATTTATATCTTTATATGTTTATATCAATAAATATATTTATATGTATACATATGCCTATATATTATTTATATCTATACATATATTTATATCTTTTTCAATAAATATATTTATATGCATAAATATGTCTGTATCTTATTTATATCTATACATATATTTATATCTTTATAATATGATTATATCAATAAATATCATATTTATATACATTGATATGTCTATCTTATTTATATCTAGATTTATATATTTATAATATATAGTTATATCCTTATAAATATTATATATACTATAGTAAAGGATTTAATCAGGGCAAACTGAATGCAAAAGATGCTGCAAAACAACATTCCACTCAGAACTCTCAGGAACTGGGACTGAACACAAAGACAGTTGCTGGACATAGTTGGTGGACCCTGGAGGAGGGAGAGGCAGATTTTCTCCAGCAGTCAGGAGAGCCCAGAGAGAGTATCTGTCTGGTATTTTCTGGGGTGGACCCAGAGAGTTAGTGGATCCCTCTTCTTTGACTTTCTTAACATTTCTGCCTGTTCCTATTGCTGCTGTTACAGAGAAGTGGATTTCAGCTGTTGTTCATGACATCTTTCTGGGACTGCTGTTTGAACCAAAGAGGTCTCTTTTGTTGTGAGATTCTTTGGGTCCTTTTGTCCTTGCCCTCACCAATCCCCCCTAACTTTAATTAATACTCAAATTAGTTCATTTAAAATAATTATGGAAAGTTTTATGGTTTTAAATATCTATTGTGGATTAGAAGTAAGTTATTCCCTGATTCCCTTCCCTTCTCTTTTTAGCTAATTAAACCTTTTAATTATATATATATATGTATATATATATATATATATAGCTAGTTTGAATGCCTTCTTTTAACCCACATATAACAATACAAATGTGTATATATTTATATCTATATATCTATATCTTTACAAATATTATACATATGAATATATCTATTTTTGTATTATATATTTATCTTGTATATCATATATACAAATGTTAATATATCATCATAAATATTATATATTTATATGTACACATATATTTATATCTTTATATCTTAGTGTACTTTTCAAATATTATTACTATTGTCTCCTCCTTCATGGAACATCTACTCTCACCAAACTCACTTCTACTTTCTCTCATACTTAATGCATTTACCAGCCTTTTGGAGATTTAGTCATATACACTGGCATCTCATCAATCTGGGGGTCAAATCCAAGAACTTCACATATCTGGAACATAGCCAAACCCCAGGAAGAAAGCCAAGCATAGACTTCTGGACAGCTCAAATTGATTCAACAAAACCCATACACTGAAATGTTACTTCTAGAAGAATCCCTCTGACTCTCACACAGAGGTTATTTACTCTTATTTTGCAAATTATTCAAATAATTCTAGCTAGTTGGTTCCTTACCCTGGAAGAGATGAGAAGCAGCAAATTAGAGAGGCATCAGGATTGCTGAAAGTTTTTAATCAGAAGCTAGTTTGGGGATGAGAGCTGAGGGCCTCAGAGCCAAGGAGAAGAATGCTTATTGCCATCCAATCAAATGGAATTAACTGTATTTTCTGGGGTAAGTAGGGATAAGACTCTTGACAAGTGGGATATTTCAGATGGTCAGGGCCATCTCAGTCCCTGGATCAGGTCAGTGCCTAAGCTTTGAAATAACAGAGGGGAAGATGAGGATGTGACCAGATACCCAGTCTGCATCTCACCTAGGTTGACTTCTCCAAGAGAGAGGAACTCTCTGCGTAGCCCATTTCTATCTTTCTCCCCATCCCACGTCTCCTCATCGATGGAGTCTAGTTGTTACTATTTAGTCATTCATTCATCCAGTTGTATCTGACTCTTTTGACCCCTTTGATCATAGCACTCCAATACTGGACATTGGGTTTTCTTGGCAAAGATGCTAGAGTGGTTTGTCATTTCCTTCTCCAGTGGACTAAGACAAACAGAAGTTAAGTGATTTGCCCAGTCTAGCCACTAGTAAATGTTTGAGACCAGATTTGAACTCAGGTCTTCCTGACTCTTAGATCCATCTATGTATGGAACCATGTAGTGGTTCTGTGGTGTCATGAAGGATTTTGATGGAACTAAGCAGAGCTGGATCTTTAATGGGATGCTTTGGGCCTTTGTGCATGGTGGAAAAAAGGAAGAGCCTTTGTGAAGAGCCTTAAACAGGGTTACTAGGACACACAGATATCACTGCCATGTCATAGCTTGTTTTGGGCCTCGGTTGCCATATCTGTCAAGTAGGGATAATAATAACCTGTAGTGCCCACCTCACAGAGGGTAATAAAGATCAACAGTGATCATGGGAGCTTCACGATTATGGGTTTCCATACGGCACACTGCAACATTCAACAGAGTTGTGAACTTGAAGTCAAAAGATCTGAATTCAATTCCTAACTGTGCCATTTACAAACCACTACCCTTCTTTGGAATTTGGTTTCTTCCTGTTTAAAATGAGGTAGATGAGTTGTTAACTCAATGAATCAGTGGATAGAGAACCAGGTCTTGGATTCAAATCTGGCCTATGACACTTCCTAGCTGAGTGACCTTGGGCACATCACTCGACCTCCATTGCCCAGCTCTTACCACTCTTCTGCCTTAGAACTGGTTGTGGATTGTAAGAGGGAAGGTAAAAAGAAAACTCAGTTTTCTTATCTGTAGAATGAGGGGTGGTTTCTAAGATTGATTCCAGTTCTCAGTCTCTAATCCTGGGAGCCAATGACCCATGTCTCGGTGACCACATGGGCTTTCTGCATCCCTCTTCGGGCTTCCACCGAGAAGGCAGCCCTTCTTCACAAAGCCAGTACTCAGATGTCCAGGACCTCCGTGGCACCTCAAACACCTCACCTCCTTTCCTGTTCTGAAGAAACTTGTTGTCCTTTCCCAGCTCTGCTCTGACAGCCTGGCTGCCAGCACTTGGAAACAGCAGCCCTCTGAGGACATGCAGATTTGCCTGCCACCCAGTGCCTGGCGAATTATCTGTAAGAGTCTGATGGGCTGGCCCAGGCCCGGGCTCTTCACAGGAGGACGACTGGCTAAGAGAGCTGGCAGTGCATGCCGTACCCTGAGTGGAGAGCACAGAAATGAATTGGAAGCGTGGCCAAGCTGGAACAAGCAGATTGGGGAGCTACAGAGGAGGGACTGATTAGTTGGAAAAGGGTCCCTGCCATCTCCCGTGATTCAGGCTTTGGAGAGGCTGGAGGTGGGGGTATAAACAGAGAAGCCTTTGACTGGGAGCCAAGTCGGAAATTGAAGAGAATAGGAACCTTTTATAGAATTTCACAAAATGAGAGCTGGAAGGGGCCTTGGAACATAGAATGTGAGGGCTGGAAGGGCCATTAGTCACCCAACATGAATGATGTGACACATTAGATGTCAGAAATGGAATGAGTCTTAGAATGTAGAATGTGAGACGCAGAAGAGTCCTTAGAACAGAGAATGTTGGAGTTGGGAGGGTCATTAAACTATAAGATGTAAGAGCTGGAAAGGCCTTAGAATATAGACTATCAGGGCTAGAAGGACATGAAGATATAGAATATCAGAGCTGGAAGTATACGAGACTATAGCATATTAGATCTAGAAGGACATTAGACTATAGAATATTAGAGCCAGAAGTATTCTAGACTAGAATATAAGAGCCAGAAGTATTCTAGACTATGGAATATTAGAGCCAGAAATATTCTAGACTATAGAATATTAGAGCTAGAAGGACATTAGACTATAGAATATTAGAGCCAGAAGTATTCTAGATTAGAATATTAGAGCCAGAAGTATTCTAGACTATGGAATAGTACAGCCAGAAGTATTCTAGACTATAGAATATTAGAGCTAGAAGGACATTAGACTATAGAATATTAGAGCTAGAGGTATTCTAGACTAGAATATTAGAGCCAGAAGTATTCTAGACTAGAATATTAGAGCCAGAAGTATTCTAGACTATAGGATATTAGAGCTAGAAGTATTTTAGACTATAGAATATTAGAGCTAGAAGGACATTAGACTATAGAATATTAGAGCCAGAAGTATTCTAGACTATAGAATATTAGAGCCAGAAGTATTCTAGACTATAGAATATTAGAGCTAGAAGTATTCTAGATTAGAATATTAGAGCCAGAAGTATTCTAGACTATGGAATATTAGAGCCAGAAGTATTCTAGACTATAGAATATTAGAGCTAGAAGGACATTAGACTATAGAATATTAGAGTTAGAAGTATTCTAGACTAGAATATTAGAGCCAGAAGTATTCTAGACTAGAATGTTAGAGCCAGAAGTATTCTAGACTATAGAATATTAGAGCTAGAAGGGCATTAGAATATAGACTATCAGAGCTAGAAGGACATTAAGATATAGACTATCAGAACTAGAAGGGCATTAGAATACAGAATGTCAGCTAGAAAGGCCATTAGAACATAAGATGTCAGAGCTAGAAGGATCATTAGTCACATAACACAAATTCTGTGACATATAAGAAAGATGTCAGAACTGGAATGAGTCTTAGAATATAGAATGTTAGAATCAGACGGGTCCTTAGATCACAGAATTCAGAGACAGATGATGTTGGAGCATAGAATGTGAGGGCTGGAAAGGGCTTTAAAAAATAGACTGTCAAGGAAAGATGGGTGCTGGTAACATTGGATGCCAGAATTGGAAGATCTACTAATGTCTGCCTTGGAGTTTGCTGTTCCCATACAGACTGCTCTGGGCTTAGACCTATGTTAGTCATATAGTCCAGAGGTCTCAGACTCAAATTATGTTAAAATAGAGTCAGAAAATATTTGATAAAGTAAATAAAAATACAATTTTATCATTATTGTTCAGTTATCAGTCACATCTGACTCTTCCTGACCCCATTTGGGGTTTTCTTGGCAGATAGTGGGGTAGTTTGGATTTCCTTCTCCAGCTCATTTTATGGATGAACAAACTAAGGCAAACAAGGTTAAATGACATGTACAGGGTTAAATAGCTAGTAAGCATCTGAGACCAGATTTGAACTCACAAAGATGAGTCCTCCTGTTTCTATCCATTGCACCACTTAGCTGCCCCCAAATAAAATACAATATAGATAATGTTAACTTGCAGTTTTCTAAATCGATTTGCCTTGTCAGGGATCCATTTCTATTTGAGTTTGACACTTCTGACAAATACTATAATTGAGGCCTCTCTTCTCATCATTCCCATAACATTGATTTTGGTGCATAGATGAGCCCTTCAACTCATGGTTTTCCATCGCCTCCAAGCACTGATGACCAAGAGGATTTGTGTCCATTTCTACTCACAGAACTTGTTTTGGCCTGGCTATTTGGGTTCCTAAATATAACTGGGGCAGCATATGGTAGCAAGGAACTTCCACTAAAGGCTGAGTGCTCCAGAAGACATAATCAATGATCATTAGCCTATTAACTCAAACCTGAAGAGGGATGGGATGTGTCAGAGCCACTATGATATAACCAATAATCTTTTCAAGTTCATCTCCCACTTAAACAAAGCAGCTCCCCTTCTAACACAGGCCTATGGATTCAGAGTGGTCTCCTCATTGTTTCCTGGGTCAGGTCATATTTATTGGTCTGACTCTGGGCTCTTCTCCCACAGAAAGTGTCTCTCCTCTTACCACAACTCAAATCCTGCAAAAGCTTTAATGTTTAAATGAAGTATCATCTCTCCCTTGAAGTCATCTCTTACAAGCTCAGCTCATTTCTATGGTTTCTTTATTAAACCAGGGGATCACAGGAACTTAGATCTAGAGCTGAAGATATCTCAAAGGCTTTCTTTGTATTATAGAGGAGGAAACCATGACTTGCCCAAGGTCACACAGGCATTAAGATGAACTGGGTAACGGAACTCTAAAGCTAGTGTTCTTTTTGCTATGCCAATCTCCTTTTATCTTTGCCAAATGAATATTACTCTATTGTTATGTAGATAAAATACTATCTCATTCACTAATTATTATAGAATTGACACTTCTCTACTTTACTAGGTTATAAGCTAGTAGAAGACAAGGGCTATGAAAATCAATCAGGGATGGAGAAAGTCCATGGGTACTCAGGGAATGACATAGAAATGAGCTCTGGACTATTGAGACCTGGGTTCTTCTATTTACTTGATGACTCATGGCTTAGCGATAGACATAGCCTCAGGTTTCTGACAACAGATGCTATAGCCTTCTGAATACATCCTGTTGAAAAGAAAACACTATGAGTCCTTGAAGGACAGAGAATATCACTCATATAACCATGAGTTCAAGTCAGGAGCTTTTGAAGTATGAACCCAATGGAGATCTAAGAGTGTTCAAGGCTGGCAGGGGACAAGTTTAAGATCTTTTTAAATAGTGTTTGGGCAGGAAACTGACCAACTCCTATCTGTGCTACCTTGGAGTTCATTCAATAATTTATCCAAATAATCTCAAAATTATTGGTAAAATTTGAAAATCATCATTTAAAGTTATCAGCACCTTTGTGACGTTCTCTTGGTCTAGAACTGCGGGAATCTGGATGTTGTCTGAGATTTCTATATCACAAACTAGAAACCTTGACAAGCAGCATCCAGACAGTTTTCCATGATTTTGGTGCCTATTACCAGGGTGCAAATTTTCATTAATATATGATCCAATTTGCCAATTATTCTCTTTTGGAATGGCTTGTACTTTGAGTTTCCCAATTGCAATCTTATTTCCTGCTATTGCTTGATACTTGGCTGCCTATAAAACCTATTCTACTCACTAAAAAGTGGAGGAAGATCAGAAGATCAGAAAAAGATACAATTTTAACACAACAACCCACTTGGAAGAAGGAGACAAAAATGGTGAGAGGACTTGGAATTACATTTCTCAGATCAGGGATCCTTTGAGAATTAGTCAAAGACTGCCTAGTCTGTAGAAGACAAGATGAAAGGAGCATATGATAGCTCTTTTTAAGACCTGGAGCAGAAAAAGCATTCAACTAATTCTACTTGGCACTACAAGGTAGATTTAGAAACAAGGAGTGGAAGTTTCCAAGAGACAGATTTGGCCATGAAGTAAGGAAAAACTTCCTTGCAAAGAAAGACATCTAAAAATGGAGTAGATTGAATTGTGTGTAGCAAGTGGTGATGGGAGAGACGGTGGTCTTCATCTTGAGATGACTTCTTGTTGGGCATCTTGAAGAGGAAAAATCTTCTTTAGTTAGTTATAGATAGTGCTAGATGGCCTCTCTCCTTTTCCCAGGTCCACTGAGTCTCAGAATTGGAAGGAACTTCCAAGACCATCTAGTTTAATTCGTACCTGAACCAGACTCCCCTCTAACACTTGTCCAACAAGTGGTGGGCCAGAGTGATGAGTCCTTAAACACTTACTATATATCTAGCATTAGACTGAGAGCTGGAGATGCAAAGAAAACACAAAAAAATGGTCCCTGCCTTTAAGAATATGACATTTTTTTTATACTCCCATCTTCCATTTTAGAATCAATACTGGGTATTGGTTTCAAGGCAGAAGAGTGATAAGGGGTAGGCAATAGGGACTAAATGACTGGCCCAGGGTCACACAGCTAGGAAGTGTCTGAGACCAGATTTGAACCTAGGACCTCCCATCTCTGGGTCTATCTCTCAATCCACTGAGCCACCCAGCTGCCCTCAAGAAGATCACATTCTAATGGGTGAGGCATTGAAAATGTTAATAGGCAATACAAGATGCATACAGAGTAAATGGAAGTCAGCCTTTAGAGGGAGAGGGGACCCTGGGAAATGGGGCCCTGGGAAAAATCTTCTGTAAGAGACAACCTAAAACAAACAAAGTTAAGGTCTTGAAGGAAGAAAGAGATTCTAAGAAGTGGGGGTGGGGAGAGGTAGGAAAAGATTCTAGCCATCACAGAAAGTGAGTGCAAATGGATGGAGAGGGGAGATGAAGAGTCTTGTGTGAAGAATAGTAAATAGGATGGCTGGACCATCGAAAAATAGGAAGTGATATTAAATGCCAACCAAAAGATTTTGTATTTGATTCTATAATAACAGGAAGCCATGGGAACTTACTGAGTGGGGGCAGAGGTTGGGGTTAGTATGTGTGTCACACAGTGAGAGGGAATCCATTACCTCCAAGGGCAGCCCATTCTACTTTGGGGCAAATTATTAGGAAGTTTCTTCTTACATTAAAGCAGAATCTTCCTCTTTGCAACTTTTGTGCATTGCTCCAAGTTTCTGCCCTCTGGGTTCCAGCAGACCAAGTCTCATTAATCCCCCTTTCACATAATAGCCCTTTAAATACTTGAAAGCATCTAGCATAGAAGGAAGCATGTGACAGTGGAAAGATTTCTTCTAAATCTGGGTTTCATTTCTGGCCGTGCCATTTACTATCTGCAATCATTATAAAAAGAGAGGATTCAACTAGGAAATCTCCAGGGACCTTCTAGCTCTAATTCTGGGCTCTTAGGTCCTTCCTTAGACTTCTTCAAACAAGCTAAAGCATTCTTATAATACCACATCATGTCTGGTATTGAGTTTGTAGTACACTAAGACATTCGAATTTTTTCTAAACAAACTGCTATCTACTATATGTTCCCTATTAAACCGTCAAGTTCAAAAAATAATTAAAAGCCCATAAGTGATTTCTACAAAATAGTGTCTTTTTGGATTCAGTGCTATGTTTTAGCCTATTGAAATTTTTTGGGATTCCCAAGTCTATCATTTAAAAAAATTTTTATTTTACTAATTAATTCAGAATATTATTCCATGGTTACATGATTCAAATTCTTTCCCTCCGCTCCTCCCACCCCCCTCCAGTAGCCAACAAGCAATTCCACTGGGTTTTACATGTGACATTGATCAAGACCTATTTCCATATTATTAATATTTGCATCAGGGTCATCGTTTAGAGTCTACACCCCCAATCATATCCCCTCTACCCATGTGATCAAGCAGTTGTTTTTCTTCTGTGTTTCTACTCCCACAGTTCTTTCTCTGCATGTGGATAGCGTTTTCCAAGTCTATCATGCAGCACATTAGCAATTCCTTCTAGCTTTTTGTAGAGAAGCAGAATGACCTAAAAAGTTGGATTTGGAGTCAAGAAGATCTGGGTTCAAATCTCTCCTTAGATACTTCCTTGTAAGTTCTGTAAGACATTCTTTTGAGACTTGGTTGCTTCATCTCTAAAGAAGCTCTTGAGATTTGATGACTTCCAAAGTCCCTTTTAATTCTGGGTCCATCATTCTGGTATCTGTAAATGTAAACATGCCTTTTATCCAGTATGGTGGTCCTGTGCCCTCTTCACTTTCACATAGTACCTAGCACAAGGCATATGGCAGCAGCTTAGTTGAGGCAGACCCTGAGATTGAACTCTACAGATGATCACCCACTTCTACTCTGACTCTCAATCTAACCATCTTCTGATTGGTTGAGGAACTGAGTTGGCCTCTAAGATGGAGTGAGAAAACAGAAAAAAACAAAAACATGGGGAACCGAGAAAGAGTCCTACTTCTTTCACCAACTAATGACCCCTCTCTGTTACTTAGTTCCCTCATCTGTACAACAGAGGGGTTTGGGGCAGCTTAGATGACTCAGTGGAGAGAGAGCCAGTCCTGGATGTTAGAACTACTGGTTTCAAATCTGGTTTTAGACACAGTGTGACCTTGGGCAATTCACTTAATCCCTGATCACCTAGCCCTTACTGCACTTCTGCTTTGGAACTGATACTTAGTAGTATCAGTTCTAAGACAAAAGATGAGGGATTAAGAAAAAAATGGAGGAGTTTGGGTTAGAAGGTCTCTAGGGTCCCTCCCAACTCCAATATTTTGTTTTCTAATCTGACATTCTATATTGTTTAGTTGTTTTCAGTCATGCCTAACTTGTCCCTATTTGGGGTTTTCTGGGCAAGGATATTGGAATAGTTTGCCATTTTCTTCTCCAACTCATTTTCCAGGTGAGAAAACTGAGGCAATCAGAGTTAAACAACATGTCCAGGTTCACACATCTATTAAGTGTCTAAGACTGGATTTGTACTTAGGAAGAGGAGTCTTTCTGGTTCCAGACCTGGCATTCACTCTATCCACTGTGCCACCTCGCTGCCCTCATTAACTTCTCTAATCCTATAATAATTATAGGGAAGTTATAGCTTTTCCTTTCTTTCTCTGTTCCAGGTGAGAGTCATAATCCAGCTTGTCTGTTTGGATTGTTGGATTAGTCTTTTTCCCCCTTCCTGGGGAATACACAGAGTTTCCATATATTTTCTTCTTGGAAGTTTTATTTATAGGTCTGTGGGCTGCTCGGCAATTTCCTTTTTAACTCAGAACTGGTTACCTGGTACCAGGAGCCTAGTGGGCACTCCATAAAAGTGCTTGGTTGGCTGGAAGAACATGGATGTATGTAAAATGTTAGCCTCTGGGTCCTGGGGCTATTTGGCATTCTCAGTGGGTTTTCCCAGGTAGAAATGTTCATACTAATCATGGCTTGAGAATCCGAGTTCCCTGGTGCTAGAAAGGTCTCTGTGGTCCCCCAGTCTAACACCTTCATTTGAGACATGATGAGGTGGAAGCAGGAAGGGGACGTGACTTGCCCAAAGTCGCACACATAGTTGGTGACAGTGTCAGAACTAGAAAACGTGTCTTCTGACTTTGAATCTAAGGGCTTCTATGACTCATTTTAGCGATGTGAATGAGCTGAGCCACCCAGGGGTACACACACACACACGGCTTGTGCTAGGCAGTGCAAAGAGACCCTAAGTTCGGCCAAGAAGTCTTGGGCTTGAGTTCTGATTCTGCTACACACTTACTCAAAACAAGTGGGGGATCCTGGGCAAGTTCTCTTTCATTCTGGGGGTGTCAATTTCTTTTTCTTTAAAACAAGGTCATGGGAATAAATAGTAACAGAGATCCCTTCTAGCTCTAAATTATATTATATATATATATATATATATATATATAGTGTGTGTATACATATAGATTATATATATGCACACACACGTAAACACACAGCATATCCTACTGTGTGTGCAATATATGTCTATATACATATACACACATTTGATTATACTTGTTAGGTAATGTATCTCAGTTTTCAATCTGGAAAACATGAGACATATATTCCATATGGATATCCCACTTGTATAAATTCCACAGAGGTCAGTCTAACAAGGCAGAAGCATGTTCAAAGCCTTCAAACATGTTCATTTTCTTTTCTTGTGGTCATCTGTCCTGGAAAGTCTGGGACACAGGAGTGTCATCATTACAGAGATATTATTAATGGTTGAGTTCATTTTTTTCCTGTACTCATGATCTTCTCTGCTTGTGGCCAGGCTACTTCTCTGCATCATTTGGTCCTTTCGCTTCTCTTTCTCCCTCTTTGGGTTTTCATTGCTGGATAGATCCCAGAGGTTGGACTACTGGGGGTCTCAGACGTTTTTACATTGGGGAAATGGGGGATCTGTGTATCCTCTGGGCACTTTCTAGGTCCCTTTTGGTCAAGCCTGACATTATAATTGTGTGTGTGTGTATTGGGGTTGGGGGAGAATGAAAGATAGAGACAGAGACAGAGACAGAGAGACACAGAGAGACAGAGACAGAGGGGTACAGATGAGGACACAAAGGCAAAGGCAGAGAGAAAGATGATGACGTAGCTAAAATATTAGGGCCTTGTTTTGCCTCCTCCCTCCCAAGTGAGTGAAAGCTTTAACTCAAGAGCTCCTTCCAAAGGTCCACAGGGCTGCAGGGCTGAAATAAATATCAGGAGCCGGAAAAATAACAGACAGCATCTGAAATCCTTGTTCCTGAGCCTCAG
The DNA here is from genome assembly GCF_027887165.1 of Monodelphis domestica. Classification (NCBI taxonomy): domain Eukaryota; kingdom Metazoa; phylum Chordata; class Mammalia; order Didelphimorphia; family Didelphidae; genus Monodelphis; species Monodelphis domestica. The sequence goes on along the minus strand of NC_077233.1, from coordinate 59,707,987 downwards.
GCTTGTACAGCATCCAGGCCCTGAGATAGGAAGGTCACTGTTTGCTGCAGCTTTGCCCATGGGCTACAGGGGCAGGACACTGGCCCATGACCCTGGGATCAGGTAAACATGCTTCCCCTCATCTCTGTTATTCTGCATAAACATCTCTTGAGGCAGGGAAGAACCTGGTACCAATAATAGCACTATTGATGGTAGATAATATAGCAACATTCACTTCCTATCATCTTTTTTGGCAAATTGTAAGGAATTTTATTACACTCTATCCCAAGGTCCCCCCAAAATGGGTTGGCCTCAGATGTAACCCCAAGCCCTAGCACTGTGTTTGGCACCTAGTAGGTACTTAATAAATATTTGTTGATTGATTGGTTTTAGAAACTCAGAGACTGAAAGACTTTAGAGATATTTGATCTAAGGTCCTCATTTTGCAGAAGAGGAAACGAGGGGGAGCTGGTGGTTCAGGGAATTGAGAACAAGGCTTAGAGATGGGAGGTCCTGGGTTCAAATGTGTCCCCAGACACTTCCTAGCTGTTTGACCCTGGTCTCGTCACAACCCCCATTGCCCAGCCCTTATCTCTCTTCTGCTATGGAACCAATATATAGCATTGATTTTAAGATAGGTGAGGTTTGTTTTGTTTTGTTTTGTTTTGTTTTGTAAGAGGTAATTGAGTACCAGAGAAAGGAAGACATGTTAAAAAATTAGGAGCAGAGCCAGGGTGGATGAGAATTACCTGCCCCCTCTCAGGGAGAACCATTCATCCTGGCTCTGCTCCTAACTCTTTGTGTAGGATTCTTGGATCCTGTAAAGTCTTTCCCATTCACTAAATACTCTTCATCAGTGTTGAGGCTCCTGAGATGGGAGATACCTGGAACTGTTCTTAGGGTGAATTAGCTGACAGCTGAAGGTATGAGCTTGGGGAATGGAACCTGGGATACTGCTGAGGAGAACTCACAGAATGGGATGAAGGTCACTAAAACAGGCACCAAAGACATCTTTTAATGGGTTTTCACCCTTGGCCTGCTCTCCTTGGCTACCTTTGTCCTGGTAACTACTTTATTACTCGTTGCTAATTTGTAATTATTGTTTAAAGAATTTGGATGCAGTGTAGGCTAAGTGAGCTTGCATATGGTTGGCTCTGAAGCTGCCCTGAAGAAACCTTTGGAGATCAGGAAATCCTCATTATGGGATGAAGACTTCAAAGAGAGAAACTTAAAACAAGATGAAAAGAGCAAAATACTGAACCTAGAATGTCAGAGTTGGAAGAGACCTTAGGACCAAGAATGTTAGAACTGGAAAGAATTACAAGGACCACAAAGGTTAGGGCTTGAAGAGACTTTAGACCCTAGCTTGAAGGGACCATAGAACTTAGAATGTTAGGGCTTGAGGGGACCTTAGAACCTAAAATATTAGAGCTTTAAAGGGTCTTGGAATCTAGACTATTAGGACTTGAAGGGACCATAGAACTTAAAATGTTATGGCTTGAAGGGACCTTAGAACCATGAATGTTAGGGTCTGAAGGAACCATAGAACCTAGAATGTTAGGGCTTGAAGGGACCTTGGAATCTAGACTATTAGGACTTGAAGGGACCATAGACCTTTGACTATTAGGGCTTGAAGGGACCTTAGATTCTAGAATGTTAGGGCTTGAAGGGATCTTGGAATCTAGACTATTAGGACTTGAAGGGACCATAGAACTTGAACTATTAGGGCGTGAAGGGACCTTAGATCTTCGAATGTTAGGGCTTGGAGGAGCCATAGAACTTAGAATGTTAGGGCTTGAAGGGACCTTGGAATCTAGGACTGGAATTAGGACTTGAAGGGACCATATAACTTAGACTATTAGGGCTTGAAGGGAATTTAGATCCTAGAATGTTAGGGTTTAAAGGGACCTTAGATCCTAGAATGTCAGAATTAGAAGGCACCTTGGGAAGCAGAATGTCACAACTGGAGGGATCCCTCAATACAGGTTGGGGAAGTGTGACCCAAAAGAATTCAGGGACCAGCACAACGTCACATAATGAATTAACAGCAGGGCTAGGACTGAACCTAGGTCTTTTGGCTTCCTATCAAAGCCTCTTTACCCTACAAAGGCAAAAGATTTATTTGTTCATAAAGGCAAATGGTGTGTGTTGGAGAGTAGTGTAATTAGGCCATAGGGATCCTTTGTGCAGTTATGCTTCTAAAAGGCTCTCAACAATTTTTATCACTTTTCCTATTTCCAGTGTTTGACTTGTAACTGAGTAGAACAATGATGTGGCAAGAGATATGGAATAAAAAGGATTTGAACCCCTTTAGCCTCAGTTTCCTCCTTTATAAAACGAGGGGGTTGAATTAAATGATCTCCAAGAACACTTTCAGCTATAAATCTATGAAATTATAGATTATCTATTAGAATCATAGGATTTAGAAGGACCGTAAAGTTCGGCTAGCCTAGTGGTTCTCAAAATGTGTTATATTCCAGGGATTCCTGAGGGTCCCAAGACTCTTTAAGGGACAGGGAGTTGTGAAGTAAAATTGTTTTCATAATGTTGTGTTTAAATTTCTAATATGTTAAAGTTATTTGAAAGGAGGGGGTCTTTGATAATTTTGAAGAGTATACAGAGGGCCCGAGACCAAAGAGCTTGAGAACTCATGATCTAGTCCAGTCCTCTTATTATATGGGAAGAGAGTCAGAGGGGTAATCACACTGATCAGCACTGTATTCATTCAACCATATTTGTTGGGACTATATACTGGGCACTGCGCTTGACATTGAGGGTTCAAAGATGAAATTGTCCCTGTCCTCAAGGAACTTATACTCTACTGGTGGAGACAATATGTATATATATAAATAAACAAAATAAATACAATATAATTTTTTAAACCCTTACCTTCTGTCTTAGAATAAATACTGTGTATTGGTTCCAAGGCAGAAGAGTGGTAACGGTTAGGCAATGGGGGTCAAGTGACTTGCCCAGGGTCACACAGCTAGGAAGTGCCTGATGCCAGATTTGAACCCAGGACCTCCCATCTCTGGGCCTGATTCTCAATCCACTGAGCCGCCTAGCTGCACCTAATAATGTAATTTTGTGAGGAAGACATTAGTAGCTCAGGGTTCAGTAGGAAGAGATTTTCTAGGTGAGCTTTGAAGGAAACTAAATTCTAAGGAGATCAAGAAGTGAAGGGAGTATAATCCTAAATGAGAGAGGGAAAGAGAATCAGCATCTACTCTAGGTCAGGCACTGTACTAAGTGCTCTTACAAATATTATCAAATTATTTCAACAACCCTGAAAGCTAGTTGTTATTATTCCCATTTTATAGGAAACAGATCAGAGCTTAAGTGACTTGCTCAGGGTCACAGATGTAATAAGTGTCTGAGGTCAAATTTGAACCCAGGTTTTTCTGAGTCCAGGCCCAGAGCTTTTATTCATTGAACCACTAGTTGCCTCTATGTGTCAGATTGTGAGATTAGAGATGGAATTCTATGTTTGAGGAAAGGCAAGAAGGCTTGTCTAGCTATAGGGATAGGTGACGTAAAAAGGACTAATATAAACTAAGCTTGAGGAGTTAAAGAGTTCTGGATCAGAGATCAGACAACCTGAGCTCAAATCTCAGCTTTGACACTTTCTACCTGTGTGAACCTGGGCAGGTCACTTGGTTTCTCTCAGCCTCAGTTTCCTCATTTGTAAAATGAGAGGATTGGATTGGCTGACACGCAAGGTCCTTTATAGCTTGAAATCTTTGATTCTGTGAATCTTTCCTTCTTTCTCCCTTGCTAATTTCTCTCTCCCTCTTCTCTTCTCTTCTCTTCTCTTCTCTTCTCTTCTCTTCTCTTCTCTTCTCTTCTCTTCTCTTCTCTTCTCTTCTCTTCTCTTCTCTTCTCTTCTCTTCTCTTCTCTTCTCTTCTCTTCTCTTCTCTTCTCTTCTCTTCTCCTTCTTCTTCTTCTTCTTCTTCTTCTTCTTCTTCTTCTTCTTCTTCTTCTTCTTCTTCTTCTTCTTCTTCTTCTTCTTCTTCTTCTTCTTCTTCTTCTTCTTCTCTCTCTCCTTCTCTCTCTCTCCCTCCCTCTCCTTCTCTCCCTCCCTCCCTCCCTCTCTCTCTCTCTCTCTCTCTCTCTCTCTCTCTCTCTTTCTCTCCTTCCTCTTTCTCTCCCTCTCTGTCTCTCTCTCTGTCTCTCTCTCTCTCTGTCTCTCTCTCTCCCTCTCTGTCTCTCTCTCTCTCTCTCCTCCCTCTCTCTCTCTCCCTCTCTGTCTGTCTTTCCCTCTCTGTCTCTCCCTTTCTCTGTCTCTGTCTCTCCCTCCCCCCCCTTTGAAGAAGCCCTCTAGAATTTGAAGTCTGTGATGCTCATGTCTCTTTTACTGCATCCTCCTCCTCCATCTGTGTCTCTGTGGGTCCCTCCCTCTGAGTGTGAGGGTATGTGTGCCTCGGGGGTGGGTGTATGTGTTTTGGCAGGAGCGCAGTGGCCCAAATAATAACAGTAACAAATACTAATAAGGATAAGGACAATAATAACAGTGGGGGAGGGACGCTCCTTCACATCAATACAAAACATAGAAGCATGCCTATGGACGCCTTCAATGAAGAAATCTGATAAGGGTGAAATTCCAAGGGACAGGGAAATTGGACAAAACAAACTCTGGAATCGGTACATTCCAGGCATAACATTCCAGGAAAGAGTGAGGGAGGGAAGGGAGGGGAAACAGAAAGAAAGAAAGTTTGTTATTTTTTTGAAGGGAACGAAAAAAGAAAGAAAGGCGTTTTGTAACATAAGGACCAGAGTGTTTCTCTCAGACCACGGCTCGTCCTTGTTCCAGGCCCAGCCCGGGCCAAAAATGTTGAGGTAACCATGTAGAGCTATTTGAAAACAAACCTTCCTGTTTCAGGCCCGAGTGCGGTGGGGGCTCCAGTTCTGTGTGCTCTGGCCCCAGAATGACGACTCCTTATTTACGCTGCCTGGAGACTGGAGAGAGCTAGGCACCGAGGGGGCCTGGCTGGAACACTCTGAACCCTCCCCAGAGAGCTCCTCAAAGGCTGCCTTCATGACCTGGGGAAAGAGGGGCCACTTTGTGGCTAGGCTGAGCTGGGGAGGGGGAGGGGGCAGGCGCCTAGGGGCAGTGAGTGGGCCGCTCTGGGGCCTGGTAGCTTCCAGCAGAGCCAAGCTTCCCCCGGGGCTCCCAGCAGCACCCCTTTTCTCCCCATCACCCAGTCTTAGTACCTTCAAGGCCTTCTTGATTCCTTAATCTCCTCCCTTTCCTCCTATTTAGTTATTCATGAAACAATTCTTCCTGGGTGGCTCTCTTAACTGCCTCCTTCTTTCCTTTGCTTTGGGCTCTCCTCCATCCAATTCAGGCCCTCTTCCCCTCTCTGCAATACTACTATGAGGGCCTCCTGACAAGTCTTCTTGCCTCTACTCTCTTCCTACTCCATTCTGATCTACAGGATCATTTCCCTAAACCACGGCTTTGGTGTCTACCCTCAAGAATCTTCAATGCCTCCCTGCTGCTTACAGCTGAAATTCAAACCCAGCATTCACAGACCCTAATGATGCTCTGGTCTTGAGCTTCTTTTGTACTTTTCTTCTATTTTTCTTTTATGCAAACCCAAACAAACTTCCTCATTCCCTCATTGTCTGTTGTCTCAGCTCAAGATTTCTAAGATATCTCCTTCCCTTCTCTTCTTCCTAACTGTGTCTTTTCTTCAAGATAACATTGGTGGAGCTCAGTGGATTGAGAGCCAGGCCCTGGGTTCAAATGTGGCCTCAGCCACTTCCTACCTGTGTGACCCTGGGCAAGTCACTTAACCTTCACTGCCTCATCCTTCCCACTATTCTGCCTTAGAATCAATCCACAGTATGGATTCTAAGACAGAAGGCAAGGGTTTCAACAACAACAAAAAAAGATAACATTGGCAATCTATGTCAAAATTACTTCGGTTTGATAATGTGTAATTATCCTAATGCAAGGTTTAAAATCTTTTGGAGAAATTTTTAGGATAAGAAACTCACTACTTCCCCAAATCTAGAAAGTAAATTGTTTGGAGAAGGCACCATGAAGATGCCTGTAGAAACCACACACTGCATCAAAAGAAAATAAACTTTGGGATGTAGTGAATTGAACTGTGAGGGGTTGAACACGTTTATTCTGAATATGAACTTTTATGCTAAAGGGGATTGCCCCCAATTGGCTTTTTTGTCAATGTGCCCACTTAACATTGGTTTTGCTCTCTTTCTCTTTTATTTCCCTATTATCCACAAATTATTGTAATTTCCCCTTAGAAAGCACAATATTGTATGCACCTTTAGTAAGAGATCTTTAGAGCTATAAGCTGGTTATGTATAATGATTCATTGGGAAGACTAGGCATGTAAATCTGGGAGATTCCAACATGCTCGCCTCCCAATGGAATCACAGGGGGGATTGTGTGTATAGAATTTGCTCTCCAGGATTCTCTTACCCAGCATCCCATTTGTGTGCTCACGCTGAGTGTGAATACTGTGTGTAGGTACGGAGGATAAAGTTTTGGTGTGAGCCTTCCCCCCCCTCTCTAATTTTATAAAGTTTATTAATAAAAAAGTAGAAGAAATAAAAAATAAATAGAAGCTCAAAGTCTAAATTTCTAACTAAAGTAAAACCACATGTGTAAATTCTCCTGCCTGCCTGAAGTCAGGTTCAGCAGCCTCATTCAGGGAAAAAGAGAGAGAGGCAGGGTCACACCAAAACTTTATCCTCCGTAAGTACGCAGTGTTTGCACTCAGTGTGAGCACGCAAATGGGATGCTGGGTAAGAGAGTCCTGGGGAGCAAATTCTATCCACATAATAAATTTACTAGGATGATGAGTTAACCCAATCAGCAGCTCTAGAAGACCAACGACTGAGTCAAAGATGTTGTGTGTGATGCATACACATAACAGGAAAGGGGGCCTCACCCCAAGGAGACCTGTGTCTTGACCCAATCGATGTGTGGTCAACCAACTGAGGGTAGAAAAACAAATCACATCCCACCCTCCATATGGCAATCAAAAGACTTGTCTCCAGCATAATTATACCTAACTCCAATTACTCCCCCTACTCTCATGCCTGCCTCCTCCCTCTGCTATGGAAGCTCTCAACCTTCCTCCTCCACTTATGAACCAGTCTCTGCCCCTTAGGATAGTTATAACCTAGACTAAACTACTACCCACTGAAGCAGTGAAAATTCCATTCCAAGGGGCTTACACTGTACTGGGGGACAGCACACACACACATTAATACAGCCCTCCCACCCCATCACCTGATGGCTTTTCATTTCAGTTGACACAGAGTGAGTTAGGAAGGACGAACAGTCAAGGATGCGGTATGACCGGGAATAGAGATCTTATTGCATCATCTTCCCCCTCAATGTTCTTTATTCTATTCTCTTTCCCTCAAAGACTTGCCCCAAAATTTCACCTTTAGGGTAACTTCATGAGGCAGGCAGGGCACGAATGATTTCTCCTCATTTTATGAATGAGGAAACTGAGACTTAATCATTAAGAGACTTCATGTTGTGGTCATGTTGTGAGTTAATGGCAGGGCTGGTGCTTTTTCATGCCATTTCATGCCATTTAATTTAATGTAATTAATTAATTTATTTTTTGTGATCATTTCATGCCATTTTAGATGAAGAGTTTCTTTAAATATTCAGCACAACTTGCTGCCTTTTTAGCTAGAGGATGCTATATACAACTGACCATATTCTTGGTCACTCAGGCTCTTCCTGATGAAGATCAATGATGAGACTGTGCTCGAATCCAGCTATGTTCTCAAGAATGTCGAGGGAGGCGGCGTGGTTTGCCCCTAAGCCAGCTGCCCCTTTTAGCTTCCATTTGCTTGGAGTGTCTCTGCTCTGACCTCCTAATTTGTGGTTTCTATACCACTGTGGTCTGAAACACCAGGTAATTGAGTTTGTTAATGCCTGTTGGTAAATTTAGAGAAGCGAAGCTCTGGGCAAGATCATTGATTGAGCACGAGAAGGCTCCGAGGGATTCTTCACCTTGTTGGTGTCATGGACCCCTTTGGGAACAGTGTGGACCACGTCTCAGAGTTCTGTTTTTAAATGCATAGATGAAAATGCAAAGGATTACAAAGGAAGCCAATTATAATGAAATACAGTAAAAATACTGCAAAAACAAATTTGTGGAGCCCCCAGTGAAGAGACTCTAATAGTGTCCAACTTTCTTATTTTATTAATGCCTAATGCAGAGAAGGGATTGCTTCCAAATCATATAGGAAGTAAAGGGCAAAGCTGAGATGTGAACTAAAGACCCTTGGTGCCAAATCTCCTGTTCTTTTCCCTCTATTCCTGTTGTCTCCAGGGATTCTCCTGTGAGTAACAAATATGCATTTTAGTGTAGTATGGCAGAAGAGCCCAGGCTTTGGGAATGGATCTGGGTTTGAATCCTGACTTTGACCTATTTACTACATGAGCTTAGGGAATTAATTCACTCAATCATTCAGAGCCTTAAGTGGCTTCCTGTGCAAAATGTTCCATCCTGTCTTTCCTGGCTCCTTTGTGGGGTTGTTGGGAGGACGGTGCTTTATAAACCATAAAGAGCCAGCGATTATAATTATCTTTGCTTTATGGATCAGATTCTTGGCTCTTTCTTGGACAATATGAGTGTTATCTGGGCTAAAAGCAGGAGCACATATTAATGTCCTGTCCAGATTCCTTCTAGCCTGTGGAGCAGACATTTGCAGTAATGAAATGGCATCTGTAAGGCAAAGAATAGCCTGGAGAAACTAAATATGGCCTCAGTCCCCTCTGGAGACTCTCAATTTAGTAGGCTGTGGGTGGCTGGTTTTAGTGGGTGACTGGACTTGATTTAATCATATGTAGGGCGATGGGGAGAAGGGGCTGGGCAGGCTGCCACTCACAATAGCCCAATACTGCTCACTGGCCACAGCCACACACCTCTGGGATGCAGCACAACTGCCGCCCTGGCACATGATGGGATATTCCCATCCCAGCTTGGTTGAACCCATCCCCTGTCACCTGTGGGGAAGGAGTTGAGCCCTCAGCACCTCTAGTCTCCCATTTCTGACTCTGTGACTCAACCTCGAAAAGAACCGGGTTTGAACCCAAGTTCAAATTGGAGTAGACTTACTAATTCCCTGTGTGACTCTGGACGATTCACCTAATCAATCGGGGCTCCAATTTCTTCATCTGAAAAAAAAAGGAGGTTGGATTTGGTAGCCTGTTCCAAGATCCCTTATAGCTTCAGGCCCACAAAGGAAGGGAACCTCTATTTATTTATTTACTTTATTATTATTATTTTTTAAACCCTTATCTTCTGTCTTACATTCGATGTGAAGTATGAGTTCCAAAGCCGAATAGTAGTAAGGGATAGACAATTGGAGTTAAGTGATTTGCCCAGGGTCATATAGCTAGGAAGTGTCTGAGGTCACATTTGAACCCAGGTCCTTCTGTCTCTAGGCTGGCTCTCTATCCACTTAGCCATCCAACTAGCCCTAGACCTAGTATTTATTTATTTATTTAACCTGAGAAAATTTTATTTATTTAATTAATTTAGAGTATTTTTATTTTTCCATGGTTACAAGATTCATGTTCTTTCCCTCCCCTCCTCCCCCCTCCCCCCTTAGCCAAGAAGCAATTCCACTGGGTTTTACATGTGTCATTGATCAAGACCTATTTCCATATTATTGATATTTGCACTAGGGTGATTGTTTAGACTAGACCTAGTATTTATTAAGGACACATGGCAGGCATGGTGCTAAGTGTTTTATAATTATCATCTCATTTCATCTTCCCAACAAGCCTGTGTGAGGTAGGTGCTATTATTATTATTTTTTTCCACTGTCGACTTGGGGAAACCGAGGCAGACAGGCATTAAGTGGTTTATCCAGGATGTCACAGCTGGTAAATGTTGGAGGCTGGATTTGAAGTCAAGTCTTTTTCCAGGGCCAGCGCTCTAAACACGGGGACACCTTCTGGTCAGTCCATGTCCTTCTAATGGAGAAAACGCACATTCCAGAAATAATTTTTCAATAAGCTAACATACTCATTGGAATGGTATTTAAAGCTAGCAAATCAGAGACTATTTGAGGGAATTTTAGCAATCAATTAATCAAGAAGCATTGAATTATATCTGCTAGGTGCTGTTGATATGAAGGCAAAATGAAATAGTCCCTGTCCTCAGGGAGCTCATATCCTCTTGGACCTTAGAAGAAGCCTCTAAACTCCCCCTCTGGACCTCATCTGTGCCCCAGCCTCATTGGTCCTTCCTCTTCCAAAATCTAGATTTCCTCCCTCAGGCATATCAGCTCCCATCCTGCTTTGCACCATGTCCATCTGGTACCCAGGGGGTCATCCCCTTTGTGTTGGGACTCAGACCACATCTGGGGTTTTCAGGATGTGTGTATGCTTCAGAGAGGCCAGTGGCCCATCCTGTCTTTCCTACTTCCCTGACAGGGTTGTTGTGAGGACGGAGCTTTATTATAATCCTAAAAACTACCATTATTACACAAGTCATTTCTGGATGGGTATGTATTATAGTCAAAAAGATTTTGGATTTAGAATCCGAAGATCCAAATTCAAGCACTGACTGGACACTGACCATGAGCCTCATGGAGCCTCAGTTTTCTCATGTTTAAAATGGGAATACCAATAGGTCATCTTCTTTGCTGAACTATTTAATAGTATTGTGAGCGAGTTATCAGTCTGGTGCTTCATTATAAAGATAAAGCTGAGATCTAGTGAGAGAAATACCCCATCTAAGTTAGTGAGAGGCAGAAACTGGGTTAGAGCTGGGGCTCTCTCTTTCTAGCCTAGATTACTCTAAGTGTTTTTGTTCAAAGTGTTTGCATTTTAAGAGGTTTGCAGGGAGAGGACAAAGTTTAACCCAAAGGAATGCAGAGCTGATGGTTGAATTCCAGACATCAATGGGGAAGATATTTTCTGAGAGGGAAAGAGTGGTATGAAGGAGAGTCTTCTTGGTAACCTTCAAATCCTACCATGTGATGGTAGTTAAAAAGAATCAAAAAGCATTTATTAAGTATCTACTAGATCCCAGCCAGGGCAGTGAGGTTGTATGCTGGATAGAGATCTGGACTTGGAATCAGAAAGACATCTCCATGAGTTCAAATCTGGTCTCAACCACTTGCTATCTGTATGATCCTGGGTGAGTCACTTCACTCTGTGTGCCTCAGTTTCCTCATCTATAAAATGATCTGGAGAAGGAAATGACAAATTACTCCTCTGCCAAGAAAACCCCAAATGGGGGTCAGACAGGGCCAAAACAATAGTACCATCAGGTGCCAGCTGCTGGGGTTACCAAGACATCATTGAAATAGTCCCTGTCCTCAAGGAGTTTGTGTTTTAATAGAAAAGACAAGGTGTGCTCATAAGCATGTGTGTATATGTATACACACATGTGACCTCACATACCCAATCTACACAAGGTCATAGCATGTCTTTGCCAATAGGCAAAGCCTCTATTTTGGTCTTCCACTTTCGCCTGAATTCACAGCATTCTTTATCTCTCGTGAACTTGGAATCAGAGCTCCTGGGTTAAATGCCAGATCTGCTACTTCCTAGCTGTGTAATCTTGGATAAGTAATTCAATTTCTCTGGACCTCAGTTTCCTATTCTGAGAAGTGGGATGAGAATGGGGCATCTCTGAAGAGCCTCCAACTCAGGATACTCTCCAGAAATGACCTGGTTGATGCTCTTCCCTAGTTAATCATTTAAATCCTTTGTAAATTGCTTCCTAGTGAAGGACCTTGGGATCATCCCATGGGAGGGTTAGCTGACAGAGTCAGAATTGTTGAGGCTGGAAAAGAGAAGAGCTGCTGGGGTATGTTAGCTGTCTTCAGTTAATTTGGGGGCAACCATATGGAAAGGAGATGAAATTTGGTCTGCTTGACCACAGAAGTGAATGGTGGTTCTGAGGTTGAGGAAAACTTTCTAAAAATTTGAGCTTTCCCAAAATGGCACCGGGGTGCAGCTAGGTGACAGAATGGATAGAGCACTGGACTTAGTCAAGAAGACTTGCCTTAGACATTTCATGGCTGTGTGATCCTAGACAAGTCACTTAACCCTGTTCCCTTAAGTTTCTTCATGTGTGTGAAGATTGGATTTGACTCTGCCCTGATTATAACAAAGAAGGTACTTAGCTCTTCCTTTATTGTAAAGATTGAATTGTAATCCCTTGTCTAGTTTTAGATTTTAATCCCCAAAGTGTTAACTCAGTATTTAAAGTAGATCTACCCATTTTAACTACAAAAGGTGTGAACTAACCAAAAAAGGTGTTAACTAATCACAAAAGGTATAACTAACTAAAAAAGGTGTGAACACCCATTTCATACATTGAGTGGGCAGTCCTGGAGAGGACTGTCTACTGTGATTGGTAGATGTAAAAATTTAGGGGAGGTGACTCAACAGAAAAAGGTCTTTAAATAGAGGAAACAGAGGCACACAGGAATCAATCAATAGATCATTCAGTCACTCAGAGGAGAGACTGGAAGACAAACACTTGAGGAGAGCCTGGAAGACAGACACTCAAGATTTGGAGTGAAGACACTTAGCTATGGAACTGGACCCCAGAAGAAGTTTGTGCAGGAGACCTCAGACTGCTTTCTTTTTAGATGGTCACCACGGTGAGTGAAAGGCTGACTTTGTTTCCTTGCCCTTTCTGAAGAACCTACGTGAAAGACCCATCATCTTGAGACTCCTTTCCCCTGATGGGTGCCTTAGAATTTCTAACTGGTTCAGAGGAAGCCAGAGCACTCTCTCTCTCTGTCTCTGTCTCTGTCTCTGTCTCTGTCTCTCTCTCTCTCTTTCCTTTTCTCTCTTCCTTAATATCTTCCCTCTATTGTAAATAAACTATCATAAATTTCATTCTACTTTAATAATTCACTTTGAGATTTAGAAATTAAAATCCTTGGCGGCCACAAATAATATATCAAGTCCAACCATAGATAAATTTAACATGTGCATGTTTTCTTTGGCTGAATAAAGACCTTAAAATGAAAAAATAAAAGAGCTGGAGAAGGAAATGGCAAAGCACTGCAGTATCTTTGTCAAAGAAACTTCAAATGGGGTCACAGAGGATGGGACATGACTGAGCAACAACCAAACAATGAAAGGGCCTGGGTTGTCTTCACATGGTGCTCATGGAAGAGTCCTTGGAGGTATTTCAACAAAGGCTCAATGGCCACTTGGGAGGGATGTTGTCCGGGGGCTTTCTGCTCTGGAACAGGTAGGAATCAGTGGCCTTTAAGGTCCTTTCCTAAATCCAAGATTCTGGAATGACAAGATGAGACAAGTCTCTTGTCTCTTCAACCAAAATAGGAGCTCCCCCCTGGAAAGTACCTTGTTTTCTTTTTGCTTGTTGTTATAGTAGCCAAGTACAAGACCAGACCCACAGAAGAGGGAGGAGAGAGACTTATTAAACCTAAGTTCTTCCTACAAGTCAGAAAAAGGAATTTGTTCTAACATTTCTGGTCTGAAAAATGACTTGCAGCTAGCTTACTTTCTCCCCTCATATTTCCTTTATTAAACAAGCATTTATAATAATACCAGCTAACATTTGATGGTGTGCTTTAAAGTTTGCAATGTACTTTATATACATTAACTCATTGATCCTCACAATAACCATGGCGAGTTGGTACTAAAAGGACCCTTATTTTAGAGATGAGGAAATCAAGGCAGAGAGGTTAAGGGATTTACTCAAGGTCCTATCTGAGGCAACATTTGAACTTAAGTTTTTCTGTTTCCAAGTCCTGTGTTCTTTCCACTTCTGATCACTGAAGCTGATGCCATACTAGACGTAAAGATGAGATAAGCATTTATCCATTCATTCATTCATCATGAATTGATTTAATGCCTTCTATGTGCTGGGTACTATAATAAGCACTGAAGATACAGATGAAAAGTGAATTGGTCCTAGTCCTGAACCACATACATTCAGGGAGTTGGAACCAGGAACAACAGGCACTCATATAAATGTTTTAATGCTCATTTTTTTTTGTTTCAACATGTACACAATATTTTAAGTAACTATTTTCATTTTCAGTTCCAACACACACATATAAATAAATATAAATTGCATGCAAAATAAATATGAAGTCAGTCTATGGGGATAGGGAAATGTTCTAGAAACTGGGAAAATCAGGAAAGGTCCCATGAAAGATATAGGTCTTGAGCTGAACCTTGAAGCCAGCTAAAAATTATTAAGAACCAGATGAGAGGATGGAGATATGGGAAACGGCCTGGGCAAAGACCCAGAGACTGGAGATGGAATGTCAGGTATGGTGAAGAGCAGACCAATCAGGCTAAAATACAAATAGCTTTGCAGAAGCACAAATTACTATGAAACAAGAAAGGATGGGGTACAGGTCACAGAGGAGGGACAAAGAGATACTCCATCTCCAGACTAATTTTCTCTGGCTTTCCCCCATTCCTAGAACATCCTCCCTCTTCGTTTCTATCTACTGGCTTCCTCTAAGTCCTAACTAACATTCTATCTTCCATAGAAAGTTTTTCCCTCCTAATTTTAGTGCCTTCTCTCTGTGAATTTTTTCCTACTTATCTAACATTTAGCTTGTTTGTACATTTAGATGCTTTAATAAAGGGTTAATTGATGAAATGATTCTAGAAGCAACCTCTTGGACTGTAAATGTTTTATTATAGTCTTAGGCTATAGAATGAAACAGATTGAATGGAACTGGACTTTTTGGATAGTGATTAGATCCAGTGCCTTATAATTAACCTCCTTTAACTGACTAAGCCATGGTCAGGACGAAGGTGAATCCTGCATGGGTGGGTCTAATGCCCAGCTTTGGCCATTGGCCCTTCTATAGTGATTCAGGAATGAACCTGAGGGTTGAAATTTCTATCACTCTCCTGGTCACACCAAGCCACAGATGAGCAAGCAGACAGCTGTAGGCCTTGAGGAGAAGGAGGAAGAGGGGAAGGAAGTCAGGGCTCCAGACAAAGGAAGAATTCTAGAACTTTGGAGCTAGAAGGAGGACTTTCTTTGGATGATGGGGTCCACTGGCTTCTGACACTTGCTCTCATGAGTTGTCAGGTTGACCTTTCTGTGGCTGGCTGCTGAGACATGGAATTCTGTCCTCATTCTTCTGAGTTGGGCCATTATTCCTGGTTGAAATTTAAAATGCCCTTCTTAGGGGTAAAACATTAAACTTTATCAGTCATTAACACCTCATCATGAATGAGTCTACAAATCTTGTATTTTCTGGGTGAGAAGAGCCAATCTGAGCCAAACCAATAATCTCACTTTTTGTAATAGCCTGGAGATACAGAGACACAATTCTACTGAGGAAAAAAGGGAAATAGATAAGTATGCATCTGATAATTTGAGGGGGAGGGGAAACACTAAAAGTTAGGAAGACGAGAAAAAGTTTCCCATAGATGGAGGCACATGAGGGGAGCCTGGAAGGAAACCAGGGATTTTAAGAGGTCAAGGTGGGGAGGGAATGTATTACAGGTAGGAGGATGGAAAAAAGTCTAAAGTCAAACTGAGGAAGCTAGGTGGTGCAGTAGATAGAGAGCTGACCTTGGAGTTAGGAAGATCTGAGTTCAGATCCAGCCTTAGACACTTAATAGTTGTGTGACCTTGCACAACTCACTTAACTTTTCTCTGCCTCAGTCTCTTTAATTAAAAAAATAGGGACAATAATAAAATCTACTTTCTAAGGTTGTTCAGATGATGGGTATATATTATGCATCAAATGAGATATTATTTGTAAAATGTTTTGTAACCCTTAAAGCACTCTATAAATGCTACTAATAATAAAAATAGGGAGCAGCTAGGTAGCTCAGCTAGGTAGCCTCTGAGATTGAGAGTCAGGTCGGTTTCAAATCTGGCCTCATATATTTCCTAGTTGTGTGAACCTGGGTAAGTCACTTAACCTCTATTGCCTAGCCCTTATGGAACCAGCACATGGTAATGATTTGAAGATGGAAGGTAAGGGTATAATAATAATGAATTGAGTACTAGTCAGAGAGGTCTACCTGGAGATATTGTTGGGGGGGCAGGTATCTGGGGATGCCCAGAATAAATTTCACTTATACCCTTTTACTGTCCCATTCAATTTCCATTTTAGATGATTTCATCTTCAAGCGACTGTCCTTAGGAGCATTAGATTGTGTTTCAGAAGGCTCAATTCAAATTCCATTTTTGTCACTCATCTTGTTATGACCTCAGGATCATTTCCTATCTCTGAGCTTCCTGTTCCACAGACTCACCTAATGGTGAGAGCTAGAAGAGTCCTTAAATGCCATCTTGGTGGTTGTTCCATTGTTTCAGTCATGTGCTACTCTTTGTGATCCCATTTGGGGTTTTGTTGGCAAAGATACTGGCTTGACATTTCCTTCCAGCTCATTTTCCAGATGAGGAAACGGGCAAACAGGGTGAAGTGACTTGTCTAGAGTTAGACAATTAGTGAGTGACTGAAGCTAGATTTGAACTCAGGAAGATGAATTTTTCTGACTTCAGGTCTGGCACTCTATCTACTGGGCCATCTACCTGCTCATCCTATGTTATAACAGCCCTAATTATTTAGAAAGGTGTTTTTCCTTATCTTTTCCCAGATTTCTTTTAGATTTTCATTATTTTAAACTTTTATGGATAGTTTTCATTTTCTACATCACTTTCATTGCTGAAGAATTAGAAGCTTACTAAGCTATGTGACCCTGGGCAAATCACTTCTCCTTGTTGCCCCCAGTCTCCTCATCTGGAAAATGAGCAAGAATAGGGAATGGCAGGCCACTCCAATCCCTCCTCCTCCCAATCAATGAGCCATCTCTTTGAACAAAGAATAAAACAGGAAGAGAAGTTTAAAACTACCCAACAAGACCATCCACATGCCAAATTCTGACTCGATTTCAATTCTTCAAGAAATGACTACCCTACTGGTGGTCTGCTTGCTGTTTCTTGCCATATTTCCCATCTCAATTCCTTTACACTAGTTATCGCCAATGCCTTCTGTGCTCTCTTTCCTAACCTCCATCTCTTAGAATTCCTGACTTTGTTTCATATTGGGCTCCAGTCTACCTTCAGGGGGCCTTCTTTCCAGCTCTCAATTTATCTTGTATGCACTGATATTTGTACATGTTGTCTTCGCCATTTGAATTTTCTTTCTTTGTGTCCCCAGGGCTTAGCACAGAATCTGGAATATAGTAAGTTCTAAATGCTTGTTAGTTGGCTAGTTGGTTAGAATCAATCAGATTACATTGGATTATTCCTCCATGGGACCTACCTCCCGATACTTAAAGGTATTGATCACATCTCTCCTTAGTCCTCTTCAGGCTAAATATCCTCAGTTGCTTCAATGGTCTCATATGGCATAGTCTCTACTTCCCCTCATTCTCATGGTGGCCCTCCTCAGGATGTGATCCTTTGTCCATCCTAAAATGCAGAATCCAGAACTGAGTAAAATACTCCACATTTACTTTTTTTAAAAAACCAGGGAGGAAACAGACTAACATTCACAACAGTATTCATAAGAGGGAAGTAGCTCAAATGGTATTATCTCCATTCCACTCAGGGGGAAACAAAGGCTTAGAGAGGTTAAATAATTTCTTCATGGTCACATAACAGATTTAGGATTCAAACTCGGGTTTCCTGACTTCTAGTTTTAAGATCTTTCCATGAAAACACTTTGCACTTTAGACCCAAATAATGTCTCTCTAGTGGCAGAATTTCAAGCAAAGTGAATAGCAATGGGAAAGGTTTTTAGGGGGGAGGTGGGTGGGTAGAAGAGTTATTGATAACTCTCAAATCATACCACTTAGACAGGCATCTACTCCGTCTACAAACAGGATCTGCAAGTGATACTTGGGCAAAGTACAAGGCTGACTCTGTCAATTCATTGCTAAACTAAACAAAACAAAAACAACTATTAATGGACTCACAGAAGATCAGAGTTGAAAAGGACCTTGGAACATAGATGGTTAGAACCTGAAGACACTTAAAACAAAGCCAGTTAGAGGCTAAAAGCACTCTAAAACACAGAATGTTAGAACCTGAAGGTACTCTAAAACACGGCATGTTAGAACAGAGAATGTCAGAACTTGACAGAGACTTGAGTCATAAATATTAGGGCCATCGGGACTATTAGAACATACACTATTAGACATAAAATGGGAAAGCTAGATGAAACTGAAGAGATAACCCAGACTAATCTCATTTCCAGATACTGAGACAGAAGCCTAGAGAGTGAAAATGATTTGCCCACAGTCACCCCACATTTGCACATTGGCACATGATTAACATATATATATATTATGTTCTTGCAGGTATAATCTATCTGTGTATTATCAATAAATAGAACAAAATCTAAAATCCAAGATTTCCTGACTCAGAGTAGAAGCAATCTGCCTGTTATACCACCCTGCTTCCCAGAGACACTGGTTGCAGAAATGTTAATCCCATAATCCCATAAATCTAACCTAAGGTAGCTCATCAAACTTCTGTACTAGTATGAATTCAGTAAACATTTGGACTCTCCCAAAGCCAGGCTATTACTTCTGGATTATTTCTGGGGCAGTCCTAATTCTGTCCCACTGTCCTTGAACTCAAATGGATCTGTGATCTCATTGATGTGAATTTCCTCTCTAATGATGCAGAAGGCAAAATGTACAGTCTTGTCCATCCTGTAGGACTCTTGCCAACGTCCTCCCATAAGTAGCCACCAATGGCCTTCCTTGTTTTGACCTGATATTTTAAAAAGTGGAGTGTGTGAATGAGTTTCTGTCCCCCTATACCATTTAAAAGCATAAGTATGTAAATTCTCTGCATGTAATAGAATAAATCAAGAAATAGAGTATCACAAAAGGCAAGAGAAGGAGAAACTCATAAAAAGGAGTTCCTTCTAGCTCCTATAACAATAAAAATTTCCATTTCTATCATGCTTTAAGGTTTATATACAAAGTCTTTCCCAAAATAACCATGTAAGGTAGGTGGTGTTCTTATACCCATTTTACAAATGAAGAAATAAAGGTTTAAAGAAGTTACTTGTGTGACTTATTCATGGTCCTTTTACATTTAGTAAAGATAAGAGCTAGAATTTGAATACGAATCTGTTGGCTTCAACTCCAACAAATACTACATTATACCAGTTGGTTCTATGAGAGACAGCATGATATAGTGAATAGAGATCCAGCTTTGAAGTCAAGAAAATCTGATTTCAAAATTCATCTCTGATACACAGGGACTGTCTTGTTTGTTTTTAGTTATTCCCTTACAGTCTAGCACATAGTAAGTGCTCACTAAACGCTATAACTATTTATATGAGTGTGACCCTGAGAAACTCTCTTATCCACTGCCTGACTCAGTTTCTTCAACTGTAAAATGGATAATAATAGCACCTCCCACATAGGGTTGTTGTGAGAATCAAATGAGATAGTATTTGTAGAACAAAGCACTGTGCGTGGCATATAGTAAGCACTTAATTGTTTCCTTCTCCTTCTCTTCCCTTCCTTCATCCCTGCAACCTTAGAAAAAAGCTTCAGTCACATTTGTCCTGCAAAGCAAAAAAAATGTCTAACCTGTCCCATACCTCATCCCAGCTGTTTCCACTCAGATCTAGCCTGTAGTTTAGGGCAAGGCTCGGTCTCCTGGACATATCACATAAGTTCATTTGCCTCTTGAGGACCAGAATAGATAGCTGGGGAAATAGATAGTAAGTGGAGCTGATTGGCACATATATCTCATATTCTTCTTAGAGGTACAATCTGTCTATGTATTATTAATCAATTCTATTGATCAGAGATTCTTCCTCTTTTGTGAGTCATGGATCCATGGGGCTATCTGGTGAAGGCAAAGGTTATCATCTCAGAATTATGTTTTTATTTTTTTTTATTTAATTTAAATTTATTTTTTATTTGGTCAATTTCAAACACTTCTTTGGTTACAAAAATCGTTTTCTATTCCTCCCTTCCCTCCCACCGCCCCTCCTGTAGCTGATGCACAATTCCACTGGTATCACATGTGACCTTGACCAGAACCTATCTTCATGTTGTTGATGTTTGCATTAGGATGTTCATTTAGGGTCTACATCCCCAATCATATCCCCCTCGACCCAGGTAATCAAGCAGTTACCCTTCCTTGGTGTTTCTTCTTCCACAGTTTTTCCTCTGATGTGGATAGTGTTTTTTCTCATAGATCCCTCCAGGTTGTTCAGGATCACTGCATTGCCACTAATGGAGAAGTCTATTACATTCGATTGTACCACAGTGTATCAGTCTCTGTGTACAATGTTTTCCTGGTTCTGCTCCTTTCGCTCTGCATCACTTCCTGGAGGTTGTTCCAGTCCCCATGGAATTCCTCCACTTTATTATTCCTTTGAGCACAATAGTATTCCATCACCAACATATACCACAATTTGTTCAGCCATTCTCCAATTGAAGGGCATCCCCTCATTTTCCAACTTTTGGCCACCACAAAGAGCGCAGCTATGAATATTCTTGTACACGTCTTTTTCTTTATTATCTCTTTGGGGTACAAACCCAGCAGTGCTAATGGTTGGATCAAAGGACAGACAGTCTTTTAGCGCCCTTTGGGCAAGTTGCCCTCCAGAATGGTTGGATCAATTCACAACTCCACCAGCAATGCGTTAATGTCCCAACTTGGCCACATCCCCTCAGAATTATGTTTTCAAATGTATAAAATACATAGAATTGCAAGGGAAATCACTTATATTGAAATGCAATGATCAAAATATTAATTAAAAGTTCTCAGTCTTCCAGTTAAGAACTCCTGCTGTAAAATTAGATTTAAATATTTTGAAGCTATTTTTCTGCTCCTTTTCATACTACAAATGGTCTAATTGAAAAGGGTTTTGGTTTACAAAGTTCTTTGCAGTTATAAGTTCTTGGACATTTTTATTCTAATGGAGGGAAGGGATGAACATGGTGCAAAGGGCAAGGGTGGTCCACAGTTGGCAATAATCAGTCCTAGTGTCCCTAGCAGTAGAGGTCTTTACTATCCACTCAAGTGAACTAACAGAGAAATCTGATCATTCGTAGCAGATGAGCCAGAAAAATAGAAGGGGAAATAGAAATAGATGAGCCAGAAATAGAAGGGGAAGTTATCAATAAATATTTCCAAATGCTGGGGAACACAATTACTTTTTCTATCATTTGAACTTGTTTGAAATGATAGAAATGATGTCATTTTGTGCTTTTCTTTCAGTGCCAAAAAAAAGTGCAAAGGGCAAGGGGCAAAAATAAAAACTGCTTTCAGACCGTACGTCCTGATTTAGGGTTCAGAAAATATGATCACCATAGCCACTCCAGGGAGAGGAGAGAAAGTTTCAGGATGGGAGCTTGGCTGGTGGTTCCAGGGAGAGGTCCAGGACCAAACCTAGTGGTGGGAAACAAATATATTCTGCATCCAAAAATGCAAAGAAAGGCTTGGTGTTCTTGGGGTTTGGTTATGAAATGATTTTATGCACTTGCTAAAAGAAATAATAATACCAAGCTCTGGAACTCGGCTCCATCCAGCATTTCCCTAGCCTAGTACTCAATCCAAGTCTGGGCGCTTGGCCAGCTCCATGACCGTATTTTTTCCTACATGTCTAAGGTGTTAGGAAAGTAACACAGTTGTTGGAATTGTGTGTGTGTGTGTGTGTGTGTGTGTGTGTGTGTGTGTGTGTGTGTACTTAAAGCTCTGGTTAAAAAAAGGAAGGGTGTTTTCAACTCAGCCAGAAGTACATTCTGTAATTCTCGACCAAAATACCAGCTGACGTAAAAGAAGCTCCCTGGACAGAAAAATATTTAGCTTGGAGACTGATTCCAAAGTGCATGTGTTTTCTCTAGTGCCTCCAGCCTGAGCAAGAGAATGTGGCTCTGTCCTCTTGGAATATCAGCTGGGGCTCCTGGCTCCTGATAACCTGCCCTGATGCCTTTGGAGATGGGAACATCTGTACACGGCAAACATCTGTTCACAGGGAACATCTGTACACCACGAGCCTCTGTGCCCTGTCAACATCTGCATGCAAGAAATATTGGTACCCGGAATGAGAAAAGTCTATCTATCTGTTAGTAGCTAGGCTGGAAAGAGTAACACACACACACACACACACACACACACACACACACACACACACACACACATACACACACACACACAGTAGGGGCTTCATAAAGGCTTGTTGTCAGGATGAAAAAATTAATTGATACATGACTTGAAATGATAGGATAGATAGCTTATATTTATGTGGCACTTGAAGGTTTGAAAAGTTTGCTTTTTACATATATCTCATTTGTTCTTCATGACAACCCTAGAAAGTAGGTGTTAGTAAAGGATCTGAGGCAAAATTAAAACTCATGTCTTCCTGACTCCAGGTCCAGCAAACCACGACACTCTCTCAATACATGAAGATACTTTCTACATCTAAGTTCCATTTTCTGACAGCCAGAATCAATCAGAGCCTGTCACGCTTATGTGCTCCCTCCCTCCTTCTGCAACATCTATGCCTTGGCATCAAGGCATTTTGGAAAGACCATCAGACTTAGAGTTAGAAAGAAGTAGATCATAGACATTTAGCCTCTATGAACCTCATCTGAAAAATGGGCTAAGACCAGCACTACATCACAATGGTTATTGTGAGAATCAAGTGAGATCTTGGCTCTGTACTCCTTAAAATCATGGAATCCCTCATATGTCCCATTCATCTGCCTTACTACAACTTGCTCAGCTATTCCCCAGTTGATGGACATCCCTTCAGTTTTCAATTCTTTGCCACCACAAAAAGAGCTGCTGTAACTATTTTTGTACATGTGGCTCCTTTTTCTTTTTGTTTCTTATCTCTTTTGCATACAGACCTAGTAGTGGTATTGTTAGGTTGAAGGGCATTATGGATAGTTATAGCTCTTTGGGCATGGTTCCAGATCATTCTCCAGAAGAATGAATGAGTTTCCAACTCCCCCAACAGCACATTCGTGTCTCAGTGTTGCCATATCCCCTCCAACATATGTCATTTCCTTTTTCTGTCATAGCAGCCAATCTGATGGGTGTGAGGGAGTACTTCCGAGTTATTTTAATTTGCATTCCTCTAATCAATAGTGTGTTAGAGCATTTCTGCACATGACTATATGTAGCTTTGATTACTTTATTTGAAAATAGCCTGTTCGTATCTTTTGATCATTTATCAAGAGGGGAATGACTTATATTCTTACATATATGACTCAGTTCTCTATACAGTTGGGAAATAAGGCTTTTATCAATGGAACTAGCTATAAACATTTTTTGGACTTATGATTCCTGTGTATCCACTGAATTGCCTAGCTGCCTTTGCCAATGATATCTTTTTTTGTTTTTTAAGCCCTTACCTTCTGTCTTGGAATCAATACTATGTATTGGTTCCAAGGCAGAAGAGTGGTAAGGACTAGGCAATGGGGGTCAAGTGACTTGCCCAGGGTCACACAACTGGGAAGTGTCTGGGGCCAGATTTGAACCTTGGACCTCCTGTCTCTAGGACTGGCTCTCAATCCACTGAGCTACCCAGCTGCCCCCCAATGATATCTTAATGGCCAAACTTAATGGCTTTTTCTTAGACCAAATCCTTTTTGACACATTTGTTGCATTTGACACTTTTGATTATCTTCTCTTCATTTCTTTGGATTTTAGTGATACTGCCCTCTCCTTGTTTTCCTTCTGCCACTTATATGATCACTCCTTGATCTCTATTGCTAGAGGATCAGCCGTGCCCTGCTCCCTATCTGTGGGCCCCTCTTTTATTCTGTCTGTATTCTCTTGATGGCCTCATCATATCCTATGGGTTCAGCTACTATCCTTATGTAGCCGGTGACTGCCATGGAGAGTGGTGAGAGCCCAGATGGTTCTCAGATCTATACATTCATCTCTTAACTCTTTTTCTGATCAACAATCCCTCCCTTATTGCCAAAAACCTGTTGGATATTTCAAACTGAATATTTCCTGTAGGCATCTCAAGCTTAGCATGTCTAAAACAGAAATCAATATATGTCTACTCAAACACACTCTTCTTCTCAGCTTCTGTGTTACTGTGAAAGGCATTACCATTTTTCCAATTTTTGCAATCTAGAGTCATCATCTATTCTTCACTCTTCTTCACCCATAGATCCAATTAGTTACTAAGTTTCATCAGTTCTTTCTTCACTAAAATCTCTCAAATCTGTCCCCTCCTCTCCACGCTCGCAGTGACCATCCTAGTTCAAGTCCTCATCACCTGTGGTGGCCTGGACTACCACAATCACTTCCTAATTGGTCTTCCCACTTTGCTCTCTCTTCTCCAATGCATCCTTCATGGCTGCCATAATGACTTTCCTAATGCACAGATCTGACCATGTCACTCACCTACTTAAAACATTTATCTATTGTCTCTGAGATAAAATACAAATTCCCCTTTTGGGCATTTAAAAACCTTTCAAAATCTGGCTCCAGTCTCCTTTTCCAGATTTAGTATAACAATCCTCTTTGGTACATGTGCTTGGTGTTATTATCCTCAATTTAAGAGGTTAAGTGTCTTGCCTGGGGTCTCACAGTTGTCCAACTTGATTTTTGAACTGGTGTCTCCCAATTCCAGGTCCGATGTTCTTTCCACTATAGTATACTGCCTATCAAAGTCTAACATTGTCAGGGTAGGTAGGGAGGACAATAGAGAACCAAGCCTGGAGTTGGGGAGATCTGGGTTCAAATGTGGCCTCAGATACTTCCCAGCTGCAGGACTCTAGGGAAGTCACTTAACCCCAGTTGCCTGGCCCTTACTGCTCTTCTGCCTTGAAACAGATCCTTAGTAATGATTCTAGGACAGAGGGTAAGGGTTAAAAAAAGTCTAACATTGTTCCTCTAGTCAACCCAGGTCCTGGAGAATTATATGAACACAGCCCAGAAACATCTCCCATCACTCTCAAGTGAATGGAATCATTACAATAGCTGAAAGAAGAAAGAATCCCACTCTTATTTTATTTCTGTTTTTTTTTATACCAAAGATTGCTTCAGCACTTTGTGGGGCAGAACAAAATGGCTAATGGGGAATTGAGAACAAATATGAAGATATAAGAGAACACTAAGGTGCCCCAGATAAATTAATTCACCAGGCAGAGGCAAAATCCAACCCTGAGTATTGAAAGAAAAGGTGAATATGAAGTCTACATCATTGTTAATTATTTTAGAATGATATCTATGAATTGGAGAAAGGCAAATTGTACCCTTTTTAAGGGAAGAGAATGGCATTTACAAACTATAGGCTAGCGAGTTTGGCTTTTACTTCTGCTAAAATTCTAGAGCATAATATCAAAGGGATGGCTAGTGAACATGTAGGAAAGGAAGCAGTGATCAAAAAGAGCCAGCCTGGCTTCACTAAGTACAGGACATGCCAACTTGATCTTGTTCCTTTATCTTTAATAGTTATAAAGTGGAAGGTCTGAAACATCCAGCTGCTTTAGCTTGTCTAGCTTTTTGAAGAGTATTGGATAAAGTCTCTCGTGCTTTCCATGTAGAAAATAAAGATATGAAATGGGTATTGGTATAGTTAGGAGTATTTGGAAAAGATTGAAAAGCTGGATCCTGAGAATAGTAATGAATGGTTTGATATCTTTGTTGACCATTTCTTAAGGATGTTTCAGAAGATGTTCTTTCAATCTGGAGGGGACTAGAAGATAGCTCAGAGTCCTTTGAACTCTTTGATTTTGTGATCTTCTGGGTATGAAGTTAGTAGAAATGATTCCTTCCTTTAGCTAAGCTGTCTTGCAGTGAAAAGGCTCTAAACATACCAGATCCCCCATAAATCCTGGTGGCCCATGCAAACAAGGTAGTGTACTGGGAAGAGCATTTGTTTTGACAGCTGGAAATCTAGGTTCAAATCTCAGCTCATCCTGGACAGTTTATCAACAAGTATTTATTAAGTCCTTACTATGTGCAGTTACTGTGGTAGGTGCTGGGGATATAAGCAGAAAGATTTACACCATCACTATTTGCAAGGATCTCACATTTGAATGCAGGAGGCAAGTACATGTGTAAATATTATACAGCATAAATCTAAAATGAATAAATACAGAGTTCAGTCCAAGGTAGTTTGGGAGGGAGGACTCTAGCACTTGAGAGTATCAGGAAAGGATTCATACAGAACAAAGTGCTTGAGTTTCTTCTTAAAGGAAGAGAAGGAGGTTATGGGATGTAGGTAAGGGGGGGATTCATTCTTTGTTGTTTGTCATCATTTAGTAATTTTTAAAACCATATTCAACTCTGACCCCATTGTGGGATTTTTTTGGCAAAGGGACTGGATTGTCATTTCCTTCTCCAGCTCATTCTACAGATGAGAAAACTGAAGTAGATGGGGTTACCCAGCTAGAAAAGGTCATTCTACATATCTGTAATAGGAGGGATTGAACTTGATGAACTCTAGATTAAAGCTATTCTGATCCTAAATCTAAAATCTTTTCCCCATTTAAATCCAATGATTCAAGGTAACAGGGAGCTCTGAAGATCCTGAACAGGAAAAATATGGCGCCAGTTTTGATAGTGGCCACTGGAGACTGCTGGCTTATGAAGGCGGTAAATATGGCCTCTTGGGTCAAGCCTGTAGGAGCACCCCAGCTCTGGTGGGTCACAGTTAGAGGCTGCAGTGCTCCCCGCCTCCTCAAGCTCAGCCCTGGGCACACAAAGCCAGTCCTCCCCCTCTTCTCCAAAGGATTGCTATCTGATTCTCAACAAAAATGTTTGTGCAACAGCAGATTAGCTCCCTGGCAAGTGCCATTCATGGGCCTTCTTCGAACAAAGCCGGGCTCTGGCTTTCACCCCACACAGGCGGCTGAAAGGCTGGATTGTTCTAGCCCAGCTGCCTTTGTGTTTGGTTTCTTCCCATAACCGGGGGCTTTGCTGAATTTTGACTGGAATGAGGGGGTGGTTGCAGGGGACAAGGAGGATTAGGAGGAAGAAGAGGGAAGATTCTTTCAGGGGTTCATAGTTTTTAGGGCCACAAGGGGCCTTAGCGATCATCTCATCCAAACCTTTCAATTTTCAGATGCAGAAAATGAGGCCTGGAAGAAGCTAAATGAATTATCCAAACTGCAAGGACAGGAAGTATCAGAGCTGGGTTTGAGCCCAGGTCCTCTGAACCTTAATCTAGTCTTCCACCATCTTTACAAAAATACATTTTCTTGATATCTTTCATTTTTACATCATCTATTATATTTCTCTCCTGGCTTCTCCCAGAGGGCTATTCCTAATAATAACATAAGGAAAAAAAAGAAAAAGATCAGTCTGCCAAATGAAACATGCCCCCCAAAGTTTGACATTATAGGCAGTGCCCCACACCCAGGATCCTCTAGTTCTGCAAAGCAGGAAGATGCAGAGAGATCTGTTTTCCCACATCTCTTCTTTGGACCCAAACTTGACCATAACATTTTGGACCAATTTTCTTCTTGTTATTCTTTCTATTTATTTTGCAGTAACCATTGTGGGCATTGTTTTCCTGGTACTGATTACCTCATTTTTCAGTAATTCACATAAGTCTTCACATTCTTCTCTATAGTCACCATATTCAACATTCCTTAAGGAACAATAATATTCCATTATGCAATTTGCTTAGCCATTCCCCAAATGAGGGCCAATTCTCTTTGCTAGCCCAAAAGTTGTGCAATAAATTTTCTTTTCGACATTGACATTGACTTCCCTGAGAGATATGCCTGGCAATGCAATAAACACTGCCAAGGTATTCACTTTTGGGGGGTATAATTCCAGATTGTTTTCCAGAATGAATTGGGAATTCTAGTTCCACCAACATTGTATTAGTGTGCCATAACACTTCTGAAATTGACAATTCTTATCTTCTGTCCTCTCTGACAATTTACTGAGCTTGAGGTTATGTTTTAGGGTTGTTTTGATTTGCATTTCTAATATCACTAATGATCTGGAACAATGTCATATGGTTATTAAAATCTTGCTATACTTCTTTTGAGAAATATTTGCTTATATCCTTTGATTCCTTAGCTAGTAAGGAGTGACTTTTGGCTGCATGTATTTCTATCGTCTAAGTGTCTGGGACATCAGACCCTCTTCAGAAACATTTGATATTTTCCCCCCATTCACGTGGGGGAAAACCTCAAGTTTTAGGACTAGTTTGTAAGTTGTAAGAACCTCAGGGTCCATTATTCAGTCTGAAACTGCTAGCCTGAAATTCCTTTCAGGGTGGATTCTCACAGGAACAAGGAATGAGTACAAACTTTGGGGTTTCCAATTTACAAGCTAGTCCTAAAAGTTGGGGTTTATCAGATCTTACTAGGCTACCAGTTTGGGGTTCCTAGATTCCATGTTGACACAGATAATGGTCTCCTTTCTAATTCTATATGCATTAATTTTGTCCCCCCAAAAGATTTTTATTAAAATAATCAAAACAGTTTTAATTATTATTTTTTTGTAAATGATTTTAGCCTTTATTTTGTTAAGAATTCAGGAAGCCCATGTAGGAATATCTGTAATACCAGTCATATTGCACTATTTAAGAGAAAGGCTGACCTAGAGATGGGAGGTCCTGACTTCAGACACATCCTAGCTGTGTGACCTTGGCCAGGTCATTTAACCACTCTTCTGGCTTGGAACCAATACACAGTACTGATTCTAAGACAGAAGGTGAGGGTTTAAAGAAAAAAGAGAGAGAGAGAAAAGCTGAAAATGCTCCAGATTCCTGGGCACACTTGCCTCTTCTGAATAAAAAGATGGTGGGAGGGCCAGTTCCCAACACATCATTCATCATTTATCATCAGATAATGGTTTGTTTTAGTTAATCGGTTTTTTTCTTTTGTTTCAGAGGGGTATTGAGGCAGAGAATCTACTTGACTCATCTCTGTTATCTGTCTCAGTTCAAGGCAGTTAGTAAATACTGGGGAAATGCTTGATGAATGGAATCAAAGAGAGCCCCCTGTCCTCTGATAAAGGCTAAGTGGAGGGAGACAAGACTCACTCTGGGGCAAGAAAGTTCAGGAACAATCCCAGGCTAAACAGAGATGTCACCAGGAAGGTGATGTGAAGTGTCCTGGGCTATATGCATGATAGGGATAGTCAGAGAGGGAGGGAGCACCATAAGAGCCAATGGTCCTGCTGTCAATCGCTGGAGATCCAAACAGAAGCAAGCTAGAGTGTGTCCCTGCCCTCAAAGAGCGCCAAATATTCCATCTAAAGGGAAAGCCTTTGGTTTAATGGTGGAAGCCAACATATAGAGGACAAGGGATAAGAGAGGGAACATATCAAGGTGTGGAGAGGATCTAAGAAGGGAGAAAGAGACTTGGTTGTGGGCAAGAGAAGGAGAAAGCCTGAATGGCGAAGACCAAAGTGGGTTGAGGGTGAAGAAGGGTGGAGAGGGCTGTGTTGGAACCAGCTCCAACCAGCTCCTGGGAAGATTGTTAAATTCACAGTGTGAGCATTTATACCTCAAATATCAGCAAGTGCCACGGGGCTTTATTTATTGTTTTGTGGATGGTCTAGCCTTAAGCTTATAGTGGAAAAAATGTTAATAATACAGAATAAATTTCAAGGTGTTTGGGGCATCCATTCATGTCCAGAAATACTGCAGTTAAACATTTGCCAGCACACCCATGGGAAAAGGGGTGGGATGGGGATAGGGAATGAGGATGCTGCTGAGAGTGTGGGCAGCATAGTGTGGAGATATCCAGGAAGTGGCATTCAAGGGACAATAACCATGTATAGGCAAAGCATTCCAAGAATTTAGAGGAAACAATTGTTTTGAATAGTTAAAAGACAAGGATGGGGGCAGCTGGCTGGCTCAGTGGATAGAGAGCCAAGTCTAGAGAGGAGAGATCCTGGGTTCAAGTTTGACTTCTTATACTTTCTAGGTGTGTGACCCTGGGCAATTTACATAATTCCCATCATTGTCTAGCCTTTACCACTCTTTTATCTTAGAACCAATACACAGTATTAATTCTAAGACAGAAGGTTAAGGGTTTAAAAAATAAAAGACAAGGATGCTGATAATGGGAGAAGTGTGCCCAGGAACCCAGGATTTTGAATTGGAAGAGATTTTAGAAATCATTGAGCCCCATCTTCTCATTTTACAATGGAGAAAACTGAGGGACTTGCCCAAGATCATAAGGCTGTAATAGAATGCACTCTAAACAACTCAGCTCTTCTGATTCCAAATGAGGCACTCATTTTTATGAAAGTGTGGAAAGATCAGAACAAAAGGGACCTTAGAACAAAGAATATCAGACCAAGAAGGGTACCTCAGAACACAGTGTTAGAGTGAGAAAGAAACTTTAAAATATCCAGAATTTTAAAGCTGGGAGAGATTTTAGAGCATGAAATAAATGTTAGACCTAGAAGAGACTATAAACAGAATGCCACCCCTGGAAAGTACCTTAAGTCACAAAATATTAGAATGGAAAGGGACTTCAAAGATTATCTAGCACAATGTTTCTGAAACTATTTCCATGGCATCCAGAACAGGCAGATTGGGTTCTGGGAGAACACTAATGCTGGTTATATTTTTCCATTTTATGTATTAAATATAAAATTGTATGTGCATAAAATGTAATGTGGAAAACTTTCAGCTGGAAAATAAGGCTCCAATTCTTTTATTCTGCCTGCATATTTCTCCATCCCCTAACTTTATCTTAGGGGGATGCCATGTGTCCTAGCACCCACAAATCAGCTTTGGATGGGTGGGGGTGAGGGAGGTTTATCAACATAGTTCAAGCCCCAACAAGGTCTGTGGTCAAAGGAATTTAGCAAATACAGCTCCTGTACCCTTTCTATTCTTCACCCCTACCGACCAGATGATACGACAGGGCCAGGCTGTCCTCTGAACAATTTCAATTATTTTTACTCCATTTTAAGTTCTATTGCAGGTGACATTTAACTTAATCCAGCTGGTTTATGGCTATATATAAAAATGATCCAGTGAGACTTTTCCCTTTTCCACTATTTTTTTTTTGTTCTAAGATCAGTGGCTTGAGATTTTTAAAAAAGGGACTGGGGAGGGCCTATTTGTACAAAAATATTTTAGCAGCTCTTTTTGGGGCGACAAAGAATTAGAAACTAAAGGGATGCCCATCAATTTGGGAATGACTGAACAAGTTGAGGAATGTGATTGTAATAGTATACTATTGTGCTATAAGAAATGATGAGCAAGAGGATTTCAGAAAAACCTGAAAAGACTCACATGAACTGATACAGAGTGAAGTGAGCAGAATCAGGCAACTATAGTACACAGTAACAGGAATATTATAGGATAATCAACCATGAATGGCCTAGTTATTCTCAGCAACACAATGATCTAAGGCAAATCCCAAAAGACTCATGATGAAAAATGCTATGTGACATTTTAGGTAGTGAGTCCCCTGTTATTTAGGAATTTTTAAAACAAGGAGAGGATTACCACCTGTGAGGGTTGTTACAGGGCAGCAGACACCTCTAAAGTGCTTTTCAGTATTAAGATTCTAAGAATTCTTGTAGGACTCATCAGTCTTCCTTAGCACTTAATCACATACTTTCATGTATTGTTCTCAAATTGTTTTCCTTTGTTCCTATCATTCCTTTGTTTCCTATTATTCTCGAAAAGTTTAGTTAGATGTTTCTTTGAGGCAAAGCATGTGTATTCCTTTCTGTATTCCCTACAGCAGTGGGCGAACACTAAGTCATATACAGAGCCATAGAATTCAGAACTGGAAGGGACATCCAGATAAGAAAATCACAGTTGAAAGGGACTTTTCCAATTCCTGTAGTATTTAATTGTTGGAGCCATTCCACTTTGGCAGCTTGGTGGCAAAGTAGATAGAACTCTTGGTCTGGAGTCAGGAAGACCTGAGTTCAAATCCAATCTCAAATATTCACTAGCGGCAAATCAGTTAACTTTGTGTGCCTCGGTTTCCTCATCTCTTAAAAGCGCCAGAAGGAAACAGCAAACCACTTCAGTATCTTTGCCAAGGAAAACCCAAATAGTGTCATGAAGAATTAGACTATACTGAAACAACTGAACTCCAGGCACTTAGCTTTTGATGTATAATTAGACCACAGAAATCTGATTCCTACAGCCCAGAACAGGGAACAATAGCTTCTTACCTCCAAGTCAGTGCCTAGAAGCACAGAATGCTCCAGATTATATCCTCGAGCTACTTTATTTTATGGATGAAAAAATAGACCAAGAGGGATTGAACAAAAAGGGTTAAGAGACTTGGCCAATGTCTCACATCTCTCTTGTAAACGAGGACTTACACTCAGTTCTGAAACCAAATTCAAGGCTCCTTCCCCTATACCATGATACCTTTCCCAAATATAGTTGACATTTATATCTTTCTTGAAGGTGAATTCTCTATACATTATTTTATTTGTATTATTTATATACATTCTTTTATGTATTTATTTAAATTTATTATTTATTTTACTCAAAGACAACTTCTGAGGGAGATAGTTTTATTATTCCCATTTTATAAGGGAGAAAACTGAGTCCCAGTGATATAATGACTTGCCACAGTTCATGGAGCAAAGCTAGTATTCCAATCTATATCTCCCAACTTTCCAGTCATGACTGACTGTGTCAGTTGTTTTGTCTCCATTTTTTCTTCAAATGTTATACAAATAATTATCAATCAACTCACTGAACTTTAGGATAACCTTGCAATGCAGATAGGAGATTCTATCTCTCTATACTCAGATTGAATAGAGATTTCAATGGCTGCTCTTTCTAAAAAATAATATTTTATTTTCCCTAGCTGATTATCCTTTTTTTTTTTTGTAATTAATGTTCTGCTTCATCAGGACCAGATATGGTTTCTTTATGCATTCTCCACCCTAAACTCTTCCCATTAAAGACAAAAAAATAAAACAAATCTGGGCAAAGTTGACTAAATGTGACTCTCAGTCCAAGAAGTGGGTAGTTTTTAAGACTTCATTCATACCAATGAAAATGCTTCCACTAAGGTGTTTAATTAAAGTCCAGTTTCTGTCACTCACCCTATGGAAGATTCTGTCTTCTGTGTCTTCTTAGCTAAATTAAGGAGAATGTCAGTTAAGGTAGGCAGGCCTTAGCATGCAGAATGCTAGAACTGGATGTTCTGATGATGTCATTCTGATGTGGGAGCCAAAAAAAGAATGGCCTAATGGGCCACATAAAGAGGGCCAAAGTTTCTAGGAATTGGGAAGCGATAGTCCCACTGTACTCTGCCCTTATAGGACCTCATCTGGAGTATTGTGTTCTGTTCTGGGCACCATGTTTGTGAAGGACATTAACAAACTAGGGAGTAGCCAGATGAGGTCAACCAGGATGGTGAAGGGTCTGGAGTCCATCAGTTGAAAGAACTGGGATTTATGATAGAGAGACAAAGTTATATGTGTAGGAGAGTGGGAAATGGGACACAATTAACATCTTCAAGAATTTGAAGGGCCATCAGGGGAAGGAAGGATTCATTTTTTTTCTCTTTGGCTCCAAAGGGAAGAACTAAGAGCACTGAGTAGAAGTAGGGGCTGCATATGAGGGGAAAAATCTTTCTAACAATTAGAGCTATTCCAAAATAGGATGGGCTTCTGGAAAGATTTCCCCCTCTATGAAGACGTTCAAATAGAAGCCTAATGAGTACTTATTGGATATATCATACTGGGGATTCCTTATGTGGAGGGGTTGAACTGAATGGCTACTAATGACTGTCCTTTCTCAAATTTTCTCAAGTTTCATGATTCTGTTCAAAGGGTCTTCAAATATAGAATATTGGAGCTGGGAAGGAACTTAGAACAAATAATGTGAGAACTAGAAAGGAAATTAGGAAATGGAATGTTAGAGTTGGAAGGATAATACAGAATGTTGGAACTAGAAGCAATCTTTTTGGGGAGTCGGGGAGAACTATACCAGTGATTTTATGGCTGTCCTAGCAAGAGATTTCCTATATTGACATAGAACTTCACCTTTTCTGAAACTTGCAAACTTAAAAAAATGGTATGGGGCAGTAAGAAGCGTGCCCAGCTTCATGAAGCCAGTACTTGGTAAAGATAGAATTTGAACTTGAATTTGGGTCTTCCTGACTCCAAGGCTAGATCTTTGCCCACTGCCTCTCTTTAAAAAAAATTATCATGCAAAACACACTTGGTCATTATTCTAAGAGCACATTCATGCATCACAAAAAGGCCAAATTAAAACTATAAATACACTGATATGAAAGATAGTATGCTTTCATCTGCATCCATCCAACTCCAACAGTTCTTTCTCTGGAGGTGAACAGCATTCCCTGTCATAAGTCTTTCAGGATTGTCCCAGACCAATGCATTGCTGAGAGTAGCCAGATTTTCGCAGATAACCATTGTTCAATATTGCTGTTACTGTGTACAATGGTCCCCCAGTCCTGCTTATTTTGCTCTGCATCAGTTCATGCAGATATTTCTAGCTTTTTCTGAAATCATCTTATCACACCTTTTATTACAAAATTATTCTATCACCCACATGTACCACAATTTGTCCAGCCATTCTCTAATTGATGTACATCCCTTTAATTTCCAATTCTATGCCACCAAAAAAGAGCAGCTATAAATATTTTTGTATAAGTAGGTCTTTTCAACTTTTTTATTATCTCTTTGGGATATAGACCAGTAGTGTTATTATAGGATCAAAAGGTACACACAATTTTATAGTCCCTTGGGTATTGTTCTGTGCAATTAGAATTTGTTATCCTAAAAACTATGATCATCAGCAAAATTATAATTCTTCGCACCCTACTCACTTCCTGTCGTTACGTGCTGACGTTGACAGGATATAAATTGAGTATAGTTTCCTGGTCTCTTTCCTTCCTGTGGCAGCTTTGGTAGAGTGGGGATTTTTGAGCAGGTAGAAAAACTTAGTCACATGGTTCTGTTTTGTCAGATAATAAACTTTATAAAAATAATACTTGAATTATTAGAGCATTAATTTAACTCCTACATTTATCTCTGAGTAGATTAGTCTGAAAAGAAACCACATTTCTCCTGTCCCCCAGCCTCCAGGGAACTCTCTTCAGAGTTTTCCTGGCATTGTTGCTGTCACCTGTTGCTGCTGATCCTGCCTCCTGCTGCTAATTCTCTGGGTGGTCCTAGCTGTCTGCTGCTACTGCTGCTCCTTATCCTACTACTACTGCTAATGATTGCTGTTGCTGCTGCTGATTGCTACCGACAAGCTGGGAGTCCTTGGAGCTGCTCTCCAAACAAGCTGGGAAATTATAAATTCCTCTTTCCCTTACATTGCCTTTGCTTGCTTGTTGCTTTCCTTGGAAGCCCTGGTGTGCTTCCCTACTAAAGCCACATGGAAAGAAAGCAAGTTGCTCCCTGGTGCTTTTACCCCTGGGGGGAAGGGAAGGATGATTACTCTTCCAAACAGGAAGTAGAATTGCAAGCATGGCCCACTCTATGAAAGAGCAGTGCACTACCTATCTCAAACAGCTCCCAGTTTTAGGATGTCTTTTCTTCCTACTGTTCCTGGGTACCCTGGTCCTTGTGATTAACTTGGGTAATTCTACAATTCGGGGGGGGGGTGATTCATCTCCCTACAATCCCTTGCCATTTTGGCCTCCCCAGGCTCTACAATGCATCCAAAAAGGGATTCCTCCTCACTATGGGAGATCCCAGAGGTGTGACCACAAGGAAACTAGATGGATGATGATACTGGGGAGGGGAAGGAACCTTAAAGAATCTGGAGGTGGATTTTAAGTCTTTTCATAATTTATGAAAATCTCTGTATTAGAATTGGAAAAAAAAAACTCTTGAATTCAGTGCCTATATCCTCTCACATATATTGTATTTGCTGATTGCTTGTTTTGAGATTGTATTTTGTTTGTTAAGTTCTGTTACACTGAATCATTTTAAGATACTGTGTTTGGCTATTAGCTATATATTCTGTTATACTGTCTATATTTGTGCCTTTCCCCTTTGACTAGAGTAGAGAAGATACCATTGTAAAAGTACCTTTGAGTTGTTTGTGACAACAGGTAAGGGTCCATTTAGAAGCTGAAGTGAAGTGCTATAGTACTATTCCTTGCCTCCACATTAAAATGGATGAGACATATGAAAGACATGCCTTTTAGAGATGTTACAGTCTTATGCCAAAGGAGGGAGCAATATTGTAGGCCTTGCCTCCGTAGTACAATAGGTCAGGTGCCAAAGGAGGGATCAAACCCAAGGGATTGGTTACCCCGTGATGGCTTATAGTCTTATAAAGTTTTCTAAGGGGCATGGTACTCCTAAATGGCCCCCAAGAGGGAACATTTCAGTCAAGATTAAAAGCCATGAGCTTTAGTGGCTACCTGAGTGGATCTGAGTGTTGATCAACACCCTCCTCGGGGTGGGGGGGGACTGTGTAATTGTCATAGGGATTGCAACAACCTCCTCAAGGGGAATTGTCATAGGGATTGTATAATTGCCATAAAACTAAAAAAAATCTTTTAAGAAAGAAACATTTTAGGAAAAAGAACTTGATAATTCTTTGAATCTAGAAGATGAATTATTTGAAGAAGGCACCATTAAGATGCCTGAGGAAACCCCACAGTATCAGAAGACCTAGAATAAACTATGGAGTATAATTGATTGAACTGTGGGGGTTGTAACATTTATTTTGTATGTATACTCTTATGCCAAAGGGGACTGTCCCCTAATTGACTTTTTGTCAATATGCCTAACAATCATTAGTTTTGTTCTCTTTCCCTTTTATCTCCAAATATTGTAATTTATAACTTGGTTATGTTTACATGATCCATTGGGAAGACTAGTCTCCCAAAGGATCACCAGGGAATTGTGTAATTAGAATTCATTACCCTAAAAACTACAATCCCCAGCAAAACTACCATTCCCAGCATCCTACTCACTTCCTTTTATTACATGATGACATAGACAGGATATAAATTGAGTCTAGTTCCATCTCTCAATCTCTTTCCTTCCTGTGTCAGCTTTGGCGGAGTGGGGATTTTTGAGCAGGTAGAAAAACTTAGTCATATGGTTCTCTTTTGTCAGACAATAAACTTCATAAAAATAATACTTGAAGTATTGGTCATTAATTTAACTCCTTCAGTTCCAAATTGCCCTCCAGACTGGTTGGATCAGTTCACAATTCCACCAACAATGCATTAGGGTGCCAATTTTGCCATGCTTTCTCCAATATTTATCACTTTTCTTTACTGCCACATTGGTCAACCTGATAGGTGTGAGGTGGTATTTCAGAGTTGTTTTAATTTGAATTTCTATAATCAAGACTGACTTAGAACATTTTTTCATATGCTTATTGATGGCTTTGTTTCATATCCTTTGACCATTTGTCAATTGAGATATGGCTTGTATTCTTATAAATTTATCTTCATTTTATATAAATTTGAGAAATGAAATATTTAGTGGATAAATTTGTTATAAAAAAAATTCCCTCAGTTTGCTGTTTCCCTTCTAATCTTGGTTACATTAGTTCTGTTTGTACAAAAGCTTTTAAATTTAATGTAATCAAAATTATTCATTTTGCATCTTATAATGCTCCTTATCTTTTGTTTGGTCATAAATTCTCACCTTATCCAAAGACCTGCCATGTAAACTTCTCTGTGTTCCCCTAATTTATGGTATCACTCATTATATCTAAATTGGATATCCATTTGGACTTTATCTTGGTATAGGATGTAAGATATTTATCTATATCTAATTTCTGTCATACTGTTTTCCAATTTTCCCAGCAGTTTTTGTTAAACAGTGAGTTCTTATTCCCAAAGCTGGAGTCTTTGGATTTATCAAACACTAGTTTGCCAAGGTTATTTACCTCTGAATATTACGTATCTAATCTATTCCATTGATCCTTGATTCTTTTTTTTAAGCCAGTACCAGACTGCTTTGATGATTGCTGCTTTAAAGTACAGTTTGAGATTCTATGTTGCAAGGCCACTTTCCTTCATATTTTTTTTTATTGGCTCACTTGATATTTTTGACCTTTCATTCTTCCAGATGAATTTTGTTATTATTTTTTCTAGCTCTATAAAATAATTATTTGGTAGTTTGATAGATGTGGCACTGAATAAGTAAATTAATTTAAGTAGAATTGTCATTTTTATTATATTAGATTGGCCTACCCTTGAACAATTAATATTTTTCCAGTTGTTTAGATCTGACTTTATTTGTGTGAAAAGTGTTTCGTAAACAGTTCTTGGGTTTGCCTTGGCAGATAGATTCCCACATATTTTATATTGTCTAGAATTCTTTTAAAGGGACTTTCTCTTTCCATCTCTTGCTGCTGAACTTGTTGATCATCTATAGAAATACTGATGATTTATGATGGATTTATTTTGTATCCTGTAGCTTTACTAATGTTTTTGTTTCAACTAGTTTTTTAGTTGATTCTCTAGGATGCTTTAAGTGATAGTTTAGTTTCCTCATTGCCTACTTTGAGTCCTTCAATTTTTTTTCTTATTTCTAAAGCTAGCATTTTAATACACTATTAAATAATAGGGGCATAGTGGAGATAATGGGCATCCTTGCTTCACCTCTGGTCTTATTGGGAAGACTTCTAACTTATTCCTATTGCAGATGATGCTTGCTGATGCTTTTAGGGTAGATACTACTTACCATTTTAAGAAATGATTCATTTATTCCTATACTTTCTAGTATTTTTTAATAGGAATGGGTGTTGTATTTTTTTCAAAGCCTTTTTCTTCATCTATTGAAATAATCATGATTTCTGTTAGTTTGGTTATAGGTATGATCAATTATGCTGATAGTTTTCCTAATATTAAACCAGGCTTGCATTCCTGGTATAAATCCTACCTGGACATAGTGAATGATCCTTATCCTTATTATATATTTCTGTAGTCTCCTTGCTATTATCTTATTTTAAATTTTTGTGTCTATATTCATTAATGAAATTGGATAATTTTCTTTATCTTTTTGCTCTTCCTGGCTTAGGTAACAGTACCATATTTCTGTCATAAAAAGAGTTTTTTAGGATTCCTTCTCTGCCTATTTCCTAAATAGTTTATAAAGTATTGGAATTAATTGTTCTTTAAATGTTTGATAAAATTCACTTGCGAATCCATCTGGCCCTGGTGATTTGTATTTGCCTCCACCTTATTGTCCCCTTTTGATCTTATTCTTTTCCCTTTCATTCTGCTCCTCCTCACATGTTTTTTTTTTGCTTTTAATTCCTGCCTCGCCCATCTTCATCAGAAATATAAAAATGTGAAGGGACCTAATGCTCATCTGTTCCAACCCCATCAACTAAACTCCATCCCCTCTACCACACAATGGCAGAATCTTGTCAGTATCAGAGGAAACCAAGTTTGGAGAGGGAAAGGTACTTCTCATGGTCACACAGTGAGTTATTGGTGGAGTCAGATCTTCTGACATCTTCTGGCTTCTAATCCAGGAGTTATTTTACCATATCATGCTGTCCATTCTTCCTCAGGCAAGGTTAGGACAAACCCAAAGAAATTAATAATAGGTTCTACAAAGTTCTCCTTTCTAAACTCAACTTGAGTTCACAGTTCTTGGGGGAAGGCACACTTTATATCTCTGCTTTATAAGCAAGCAGAGTATGTGTTACTTCTTAATGGTACCATTTCAAGTACGATGACAGCTTCTTAGGTTATGGTAAGAATGACAGATAAGAGCCATTCCTGACACAATTCAAATCATACCTGGTAAGATGAGGTCTTAGAAGAGAGAAACAGAAAGGCTGCTAGGTGTTGGGTTCAAATCCTGATTTTGCCATTTACTGACTGTGCCAATTAGTCAACAAGCATTTACTTAATGCTCACTATGTGTCAGGTGCTCTATGTGGCATTTGATCATATGAAATTGGATAATATGTCACCTATCTCACAGAATAATCTGGACTAAAATTGTTTCTAAACTTCCATGAGTATTGAGAAGTGAGCCATCATTATTACCAGAGAAACATAGCAATTTAGAGACAAAGGTAGAGGGTCATTTGGTCCATTTATCTACCCAATGCAGAAATCTCCTCTACAAGAACTCTGTTTGGATTGAACCCACCCTTACCCCCATCCCCATCTCATTTTGATCCAAGACCAATAGAGTAAGTTACAGGTTGACATCTTTTATCCCAACATAAGGAAGAATGTTATAATAATTAGAGCCAGCCCAAAATGAATTGTTCCCTGTCAGTGAGTACCCTGGTCCCTGGGTCAAGAGAAGAGGTTGGTTAATTACTTCTCAAGAATGCTGTAGAGATTATCTGGGTAAGAGATCAAACTAGATGAATACTGTGTAAAAAGAATTTTGTGCCCTTGGACTTCATCTGCCAGCATCTCTTTCCTTTTTTGCCCCTACATTGCATCCTTTATTTATAAAAGTATAATACTTGGAGTATTGTATATTGATTTTTAATCTTATGATACTAAGATCCCTGTCACCTCTGAAGTTCTATATTTTGGAAGGAGAAGAGGGAAGTTACCCAATCAAGCCACTCTTCTTCTGTCTTCTTGTGAAATAGGCTTGACTTAATGAAGTAGTGAGCTGTAACTAGGGAGATTCAGACAGGACTCCGATCCACCAACATGGGAAGGGGCAGGCTTCTTCATTGAGAGGATGTGCTTTCTCTCCTTGGCAACCTATGTCCCCATGTCTCACTTCATATTTCTCTACTGGAGCACATCTGGTTTAGGCAAACACCATACCATTATTATCTGTGGGCCAACTTACCCACATTCCCAGGTGAGTAACCAATAGGCTCTCTATCAGATGGGGATCCCCTTTTTATCCCAGAAATTGCATCCTGTTCAGTGGTTTCTGAGTTGCCCCTGCCCCCAACACATACATCTGTATTTGCCTCTGGGATAATAGCAGCTCCTGGAAAATGTGCCAAGTAGATGGTGCGTGGTCTGTATCCTTTAGTGTTCTCTGTGGTCTCCCATCAGCTTCCATCCTGATCCAGCTCAAAGACTGAAAACCTAAAAAGTCTGGTCTTTGGGTAAATTGTTCCTTCTTCCCCATTCCATCTTGCCATGCTTTTGGGAAGTATGGATTGTTAGAGACTGGATCTATTTTTAGCTTACAACCCTTTAGTGAGCGTGAGGTCATAACAGGCAGAGAACTGAGTTTTCCAAAGTTTGGGGCCCAGCTGGGATCCGAATGTTCTCGCTGCCATGCCAAGGGGTGACAAAAACTGCCAGATTCTATGGCTGTCACCAAGTGGGTGTCATTACCAACAACCAGCTTTCCTCCTTAATGGCTTATATAGCCCAGAGCTCATCCTAGTTCCAGTAAAAAGGAGGAGACAGAAAATTTTAGGGGGGGTTGCCCTGGCCCTGCCATGACTGGTTATTTTTCTATGGCAAGGAAGAATTGGGTCACAGGGCTGGTAAATGTCTCTTT
This sequence comes from Monodelphis domestica, assembly GCF_027887165.1. Lineage (NCBI taxonomy): Eukaryota > Metazoa > Chordata > Mammalia > Didelphimorphia > Didelphidae > Monodelphis > Monodelphis domestica. Next base: position 59,666,704 of record NC_077233.1, on the reverse strand, counting down.
TTAGAGAATTAAAATCATTTGTCTTAGAGCTAGAAAGGATAATAATAGGGTCCTTTGGTCTATGGTCACAGGTAAGCTAATCATCACCATTTTACAGTTGAGGCAACTGAGGTGCAGGGAACCACCATGATTTGTTTAAAGACATACTATGGGTTCGTGGCCAGGTTCCGACTAAGACTCAGACTTCTTGACTCCAAATCCAATGCTCTTTTCATTATAGCATGCTAGTTTCTAGGAGAGAAAAGGAGATTGGCAATGAGAAAGATAGGTAGTGGGGTGCCCATGACCCTACGCTGCTGAGAGTTGGCCCTCTCTTTTATGTATACATCTGAACTGTTCTTTCTTAAAAGTTTCCCATGGGGAATGCCCAGACAGTTGGCCTATAGTTCCAGGAGCTGCCACTGAGTGAACAGTCATGCCTTGAATTATGAGATGTTAGGCTTTCCCAGGCATGGATAAATCAGAGTAAAAAAGACCCATCCCCCTCCAGCCCTCCCCGTCCCTCAAAGCCCCCCAAACCATGTAGTGTGTAGCATTGATCCTGGGACAATTAACACATGGGCTTTCCTTTTGCAATCACATTCCTATGCTACTTGTTCCTTCTTCTTTTCCTCTTATTACTTCTCACCTCCTCATTTACTCATGAGAAACATTCAGATGCTTCATTTTGATGTTCCTAGCACCCAACCTTCCATCTCTCCCCTTTGGGCTTCTGTCTGGGCTGTAGCTCACTCCTGGAAGGTTTTCCATTCTCACATCCTTCTCTGCGAAGTTTTTCAAACTTCAGCTCTGAAGACCTTCTCCCATCCCTTGAATTACTGGTTATCCCTGAAAGAAATTGACTTGCATCTATTTTATATCTGATTATCTCTGTACGTGTTCTTTCATCCAGTCGATTGCAAGCTCCTTAAGGACAGGGACTGTTTCATTGTTGGTTTTGTATCTCCATGGCCCAACAGTATCTGGCACTTAATAAATGTTTGTTGAATTGCCTTGCATATGGTCTGGTTAATTATGTTTCTGTACCCACATATAAACTGTGGCTATACACCCCAACTTTGGGGATTACAGGAACTGGGGATTACTCTCCAAATTATTTTCCCTTGGTTTATATCACCTCTATTCAGTGTTATCTCTGGGAAACTCAGATATGGATAATATCTACATCTCCCTCCAAATATGTGTGGTTCCCTAGATCATATGAACACTCATTATGACAATACAAAGCAATTTAGGCATTAGACTGACCTTATTCTACCCCACAGAAAATTTTTTGGGAAAAAAAATACTAACTAGAGACTATAAAAATGCAGAAAACATATAAAGGACTCACAAGACTCTAAAAACAATCCATACAAGTTTCTTTCCTTTCTGATCAATGCTATTTTCCACAAGGATACATGCAGTCCTCGGGCTCTCAGTCCTAGGTTGTGGTTGTGACTTCCCTTGCAAGAGCAATGAACTTGGAGCTACGAAGATAGAGAACACCTCAGCACTCTGGTGAATCTCAGTTCCATCCTGGGGACCCATAAAGGCATTAAGCCTTATGGTACTATGCTAAGGTCTTATGGTCCTTTGGAAGGGGAATAGAGCTCATAGGAAGGCAAACTTCCCCAATCCCACTCTCCCCTGGGCCTTCCCTGCCTAGATAATTCACTGTAATAGGGGACGGCAAAGCTCAAGTCCCTGCCTCCAATAATAATGTGCCTCCAAACCCTTGCTTCTCCTCTTGCTTTGGGAGTCATGTGTTGTCCTCTTCTACCAAGGATGTTGCTAATGCCAAGGAAATGCCTTTTTTTCTCACGAGGGAAATATATTACAAGCCACTGGGTAAAATGAATGAATAATTATTCTTGGGGGGGACTATATAAGTGGTAGAAAATGGCTGAAGGGAAATCTATTGGGAGAAGTGAAAAAGAAGCCTAGCAGTAGGAGATCCAATGCTATATTATAAAAAGAGTAATTACCCAAACTATTTGGTATTGATTACAAAAGTAGAATAATTCATCAATGGAACACAAGACCCTAAAATAATTCAGCATTGTAGAATAGTGTTTGATGAACCCAAGACACCAATGACTGGCATAAAAAAGCTTTCTATTTGACAAAAAGTACAAGGAAAACCAGAAAGCAATCTGGGGAAAATTGGGATTAGACCAACATCTCCTATTATATACCATAATAGCTCCAAAAGGACGTATCATAAACAAATTAGGAGAGAAGAAAGGAGATAATTTTCATAACTTGGGCGAGAGTTCTTAACTAAACAAGGGATATAGATGATCATTTAAGACAAAAATGATTGTAAAAAATTGAAAAGGTTTTGCATTTATCTTTATAAAGATAATTGATGCAAATATAGGGGAACATTTTGCCCACCATTCCACATTAGGTGAATTATAGATAAAAGACAAAGGACATAAACAAACAGTTCTCAAAAGAAGTAAAAATTATATGAAAAATAATACAAATCATTGACAAGAGAAATTAAAAGAAGCTTCCATGCCCAAAGGGCTATAAAACAATACATGCTCTATGATTCAGCAATATCACTACTGGGTCTGTATCCCAAAAAAATGGAAAAAAAGAGAAGGAAGGACCTAGTTGTACAAAAATATTTATAGCTGCTCTTTTTGTGGTGACAAAGAATTAGAAACTAAAGGGATGTCCCTTAATTGGGGAATGGCTGAATAAGCTGTGATGTATGATGGTGAGGGAATAATATTGTGTTATAAGAAATGATGAAAGGGATTATTTCAGAAACAGTTGGAAAGACCTTTATGAACTGATGCAGAGTAAAATAAGCAGAACCAGGAGAACATTTTATCCAGTAACAGCAGTATTGTGGAATCATTAACTGTGATAGATTTAGCTACTTTCAGCAATACAAAGATCCAAGACAAGTCTGAGGTACTTAGGACAAAGAATGCTATCCACCTCCAGAGAAAAAAACTGTTGGAGTCAGAAGGTGAATCACACAGAGCATTCAATTAGTCACTTTTGTTTATTTGGGTTTTTATTTTAGGATTTGGGCTTTATATAAATATTCTTTTACAAAAATGAACAATATGGAAATACGCTTTACATGATAAATACATATATAACTCAGATTGAATTACTTTCCAGCTCCAGGAGGGGGGAGGAAAGGGAGGGTTGAAGACAATTTGGATTATATAACTTCAGAAAACTTATGTGCAAATTTGTTATTACATGTAATTGGTTAAATGAAATATCTTTATAATGTAAAAAATAAGTTTGTACCTTGGATTGGCAAAGATGACAAAAATCCATCAAAATTGGCATGGATGACAACAGAGGATAATGAAAATTATTGAAGAGACTGTGGGAAGACAAACACATTAATGAATGAGTAGTGGTGCTATGAATTAAGTCCATGATTCTGGGAAAACAATTTTGAGCTATACTCAAAAGTTTACTACCTACTCCATGTCCTTTGATTCATAGATGCCATTACTAGATATTTATCCCAAAGAAATCAAAGAAAGAGAGAATACATAAAAAATATTTATGTAAGTACTTCATGTTGTGGCAAAGAACTCCAGAGTGGGTATTCATCAATTGAGGAATAATTAAACAAATTATGACATAAGAAATGACAAAGGGGAAATTAGGAAAAACTTGGGAGGACTTCTATGAACTGACGTAGGACAAAGTGGGCAGAACCAAGAGAAGCATTTACATGACTGCAGCATTGTAAAGGAAAATATCAGAATTTTGATCAACGTAGTAACCCATCATTATTGGAAAATTATGCTGAATATATCTCATTTCTTGGCCAAGAGGTGGTAGACTATAATTGCAGAATGAGATAAACATTTTCCCCACATGCCTAAAGTGCATATTTGTTTTACTTGACTATGCTAATGTGCTATATTTGTCTTTTGTTTTTTTGAGGGGATAATTAAGGGATGGGAATAAGGAGAGTGATAGTGATGTTTAAAAAAAAAGGATTATATAAACATTAAAGGAGGCAGATAGGAAACAAACCAGGAGGGGAAGAAAGGGACAGAAAGAGCAAGGTTGGTGTTTGGGAATTGGAGTGGGAACTCTCATGTGAATAAACTCTTTTTACCAATGTGAGTCTATACCTTCTCTGCATCTTGGTGATTTAGAGAGTTGCCTAGAGCAGTGACATCCAACTTAAATAGAAACAGGGGCCACTAAATTTTATATAAAGATCCTTGTAGGCTGTATAAGGACTTAGAGAACCATATATTAATATTATCTATGTTCTATTGTATTTTTATTTCATTAAGTATTTCTTGATTAAATTTTAATCTGGTTCCTTCCTTGGGTTCAGTTTATTGTCTTTAGCTTAGAGCACTCAAAGCTTAAGTGACTTGCCCAAGGTTACATAGCCAGTATTTGTCAGACAGGAACTGAACCCAGTTCCTGACTTTGAAGCCATCAGACCAAGCTGCCGCCACACTCTAACCATACCAAGCTGCTTTTCATTGGTACTACTATTTAAAATTTAGTGCACACTTAAAATAAAACAACTCGGTAGAAGAGCTATTCATGGTTTCGTACACTAGCTTCTTTTTCTGTTCTTTATATATAGAAATGTACATGTTGGTTGATATTTCCAAGTTCATGATAAAAAAAAGAATTAAAAAAATCAGGTCAGGTTGGAGTTCTTCAGTTGCAAGCTACATCCTCTTCCTATTTTTAGCCCCTTTTCTTTTTCTTATTTGGGTAAAGATTTTGATCTTTGTTCTAATGAGTCAATGGACTGACTATGCACACACCAATCTGGAAATGACTCCCACACCAGTAGTGAGCCACATCCTATCTGTAAGAATATAATCAGTCTTCTTTGGGGAGATTACTTGTTAGCCATATGCCATGCTTCCTGGCTCTCTTCCTGAGACTTCACTGAATTTTTCCTAGAATTTCTTTATCTTCTGATCCACTGCAAACAACAAAGGTCACAGAGCCATAATTATTTTCATGATTGTCTGTTAACAAAGGCTTACGACAAGTACAACACTATGAAATGACTGTCTCAAGAAATGATGTTTCTTGTTGACTTTGGGTGCATTAAAAAAACAACTACTCTATCATTCAATCAATCAACTAGCTTTTATTAAAAGTAAATAGAGCCTGCCCTCAAGGAGCTTACATTCTGAAGGGACAGCATGGACACACATGATAATATATACAAAATAAACACAACCTGCAGCTTGAAGGGGGAAGTTCTAGCAGCTGGAAGGACTAAGAAAAGCTTCACGATGAAGGTATCCCTTGAACTGAATCAGGAAGGAAATCAGGAATTCCAAGAAGAGAAGGAGGGATTGCATTCCAGTTGTAGAGAACAGCCAGAACAAAAGCAGAGATGGGAAGTGGAGCGTCCAATGTATGAAGCAATGAATAGGCCTATGTAGTTGGAGCAGAGTATATAGGGAGGAAGGTAATTTTAAATATCAAATAGAGGAGTTTATATTTGTCCCAAGAGGTAATAGGGAGCCACTGGAGACAACTATGTTTTAGAAAAATCACTTTGGTATCTCTGTGGAGCATAGTTGAGAAAGGGGCAAGGGAGACTATTGAAATAGCTCAGGAAAATGGTGCTAAGAGCCCAAACTAAAGAAGTGGCTATGTGAGCAAAGAGGAAAGGGCCTATAATAAAGATGTCGTGGAGACAGAAACTGTTAGATTTGGCAGCTGTTTGGCTATTTGGATGAGGGTAAGCCAAGAAAGATTTGGATGTTGCTAACTTGGGTGATTGGAAGAAGGTTGATTAGAATAGAAAAGTTAGGAAGATGAGTGAAGTTAGAAGAAAGGAATGGGGTATAATGAATTCCGTTTTGAGATGTCTATGAGACATCTAGGTTTTAATGTCTAATAGGTATAACTGAAATGCAGAATTGGGGCTCAGGAGAGAGATCAAGACTGGCTATGTAGACTTGGAAATCATTTGCATAGAAATGATAGTATAATTAATTAGGCCACCAAGCAAGAAGGAATAACAGTAAGAAGAGAATCCAGGAAAGATCTTTAGGGTGCACCCATATTAAAGGGCATGACATGGATGATGCATCAGCAAAAGAAATTCAGAAGAAATAATTGAATAGATAACAGAAGCAAAAATTTCAGTTAAATAATGAGGTCAGAATCGAGATTATAAGGGGTTAACCAGAGAATAAGAGGAGAGGAGGCTGAGGCTCCAATGACAGATAGTTTGTCAAGGAGTTTTTTGAGAAAATGAGGGTGATGGTGGAGATGCTGGTAGAGATAGGTGGCACAGTAGATAGAATGGTGGGCCAGCATTTAACTAGCTGTGCAACTCTGAGCAAATCACTTAACACTATTGGCCTTAGTTTCCTCATCTGCAAAATGAGCTGGAGAAGGAAAAGGTGAACCACTCTTTGCCAAGAAAACCTCAAAAGGGGTCACAAAGAATTGGACATGACTGAAAAACCACTAAACAACCCCTTCTGTGTCTTTTTCCTCAACTCCCACTCAAGCCTTGTGGGGCTTGGGGTGCTAATGACATGGGGGCTAATGACAAAAAGAAGTATGTTTAACACAAGCTGAGCCCTATCCCCATAAGGCAGCAGACAATCCTCAAGATCCTGAGAATAATCCGGATGTCCTGGCTTTCTAGTATTGCCATTCATAAGCCCCCACCAACGTTGTTGTCATTCCTTATTAAACATTTTAAATTAACCTTTATAAAAGGCATTTTCTCAGCAGGTATCACAAGGACCATTACAAAAATTATGCTTCAAACTACCCTTGAACCCAAAAGGTCTTGGGAGAGACCTCCTTAGGGGAAAAGGTAGTGAAATGGACATGTAAGAAAAATAAGGCAAATGCGGAAACAGCTTCTCATTATTAGAAGTCCTTTTCTCCTTTCACAGAGACTTCATGAAATTTTTTTCAAATGTAGCTGTCTGCTAGGCTCTAAGGTTAGCATCTTTGTAGGGTATGTAGCCAACACTTCTCTTCATTCCATGGAGTTGTGACCCCTGAAATTACCTCCATCCTCAAGCAATTTTATTTCCAGATCCATCTTCATTCATCACTAATAACCACTATTATATTCTAGTGACTACTGCCACCAAATCTGGCCAACTGTTGTGAGTAAGAAGTAAGAGAATCCCCCTGATCCCCCTCTCCCCTGCCAGCCAATTCTTTTTCATTTCTTTCCTTGGTGATCTGGGACAAAACCTCAGAAAGAGATTGGTGCTGGACCTACCAACTTAGGAGAAATTATTAAAACCATGGGGGCTAATGACAAAAAGAAGTATGTATAACACAAGAAATAAAAGATGACCCCAGATGGTGTCTTGAGTAATTAGAAGCAAGATATGGTTGATTTCATGATTTCATGAGGGCCCTCAACCATGATCCCTTCCCTCTCAGCTCTCTGGATTTCTCTACCTCCTCACCAGCAGCCTGATCCTCAAGTAGGTATACTCTCCTCATTATTTTTTCATCCACCCTCCTGTCTTCCAGATCCCTTCTAAGTTTGGTGTTCTCCTATCAGAATGTAATCTCCATGTAGGTAGGGTTTATCTCATTTGTTTGCATTTGTGTCCTCAGTGCTTAAAATCCTGTGGTGTTTAATCATCACTTTATCTATCAATCTATGATCCACTAATAGAAACTGAAAAGGAATTAGAATAGGTAGGAGAAAAACAAGGAGAGAATGGTACAAAGAAAAGATTGAGGGTCTAAGTGGGAAAGGTAGCTGACAGCAAAAAAGTTCTAATTAAGAGATCCTCCCTAACGTAATAGAGAAGAGTTTCTGTTGAAGGATGATAGAAGCCAAAATACAGGGGTGATTAGAATTCAGGGGCCAGAAGTGATTAGAAGAGTCAAAAGTGCTATTTCTAGGTATTTACCTATGAAATTTAAAGTCAGATGCATAGAGGCAGGGAAGCTGCATCTTTACCCAATCTTACCTCGTATTCAGCTTGTCACTGACAAACTGGCTTAAAGATTGGTCCCTTTTCCCATCTTCATGCCCAATGTATCCAGGATATTGGAGCTGGATAGGCCTGCTTGAGAGGAAGAGAGGGCTAAGAGATATTGGGATTATGGATTTAGAACTGGAAGAGTGGTCATCTTAGAGTTCATGTAGTCTGAGCTCCCCATTTTACAAATGAAGTAAGTAAGTAGAGAGGTTAATTTATGCACGGTCACACAAATAACTAGTAGAAAGCCAGGATTCAAATTCAAATCCTCTGACTAAATCAGGTCTTTTTTCAGCTGTGCCATTTACTCTTTCCCTGGAGGGCTAGTGGCAGACCTCTGCAGAAAAACTAGTGAGAAGGGATGAATAAGTAGTATTTCCTGGAGTCACAAGAAATGAGCAAACTTCTAAGCATGCTCAAAACCATTCCTCTAATACCTATGGGGTCAAAATTTCTCTTCCCCTAGATTAGGGTTTCTTAAATTGTGTCATTTTTAAAAAATCATGGAACCCTTTGGCAATCTAATGAAGCCCACTGACCCCATCTCAGAACAACATTTTTAAATAATTGAAGATAACATTTAGGAGCAATAAAATAAAACTGTAATTTTCCCATCCAAATTATAGACCTCTTAAAATCAGTCTGTCGGCTCCTTTGGAGTCTATGGAATCTAGATTAAAAATGCTTGTCTTTGAGCAAAGCCCTCTGGCTCTGACTCTGAGTCATGTGTTGACCAGTGGACAAGAACCTCATGTTCACAGTAGCAACAATTAAAGCTAATGTTTAGAGATGGTCTTAAAATTATGTGAATCATAGCACCCTCTCTGCCCTATTCCATCATTCTTCTATCATCACCATTGAAACAAAAGGGACCACACAAGTGAGACTAAGATGCCTTTTATAGAGTCTGTTGCCATGGTCAAAGGCATCTCCAAGAGGCCAGACTAAAGATACTGAGTGAATCTCTCTGGTCCTCAAAAGGCAGATCTACTTGAGTTTCCACCAAGGTCTTAATTGATGTCCTTTCCTTTTCCCTTCTCTTTTCCCTTCCCTTCCCTTCCCTTCCCTTCCCTTCCCTTCCCTTCCCTTCCCTTCCCTTCCCTTCCCTTCCCTTCCCTTCCCTTCCCTTCCCTTCCCTTCCCTTCCCTTCCCTTCCCTTCCCTTCCCTTCCCTTCCCTTCCCTTCCCTTCCCTTCCCTTCCCTTCCCTTCCCTTCCCTTCCCTTCCCTTCCCTTCCCTTCCCTTCCCTTCCCTTCCCTTCCCTTCCCTTCCCTTCCCTTCCCTTCCCTTCCCTTCCCTTCCCTTCCCTTCCCTTCCCTTCCCTTCCCTTCCCTTCCCTTCCCTTCCCTTCCCTTCCCTTCCCTTCCCTTCCCTTCCCTTCCCTTCTCTTCCCTTCCCTTCCCTTCCCTTCCCTTCTCTTCTCTTCCCTTCCCTTCTCTTCTCTTCTCTTCTCTTCCCTTCTCTTCCCTTCTCTTCTCTTCTCTTCTCTTCTCTTCTCTTCTCTTCTCTTCTCTTCTCTTCTCTTCTCTTCTCTTCTCTTCTCTTCTCTTCTCTTCTCTTCTCTTCTCTTCTCTTCTCTTCTCTTCTCTTCTCTTCTCTTCTCTTCTCTTCTCTTCTCTTCTCTTCTCTTCTCTTCTCTTCTCTTCTCTTCTCTTCTCTTCACAAGTGATTAGTTTTAGAGATCTGACCCAGAGCACTAAGAGGTTTTAATGACTTGCCTAGGGTCATAGCCAATATGGATAAATGGCCCAATTTGAACCCAAGTCTTCTTGGCTGTGAGCCCAGCTCTCTAGCCCCTTTGCCAAGATGCCTCTCAAGGTGTTAGAGAAATGAATTATAATTATGCCACCCAGGCATCTGCCTGCCCTGCTCTGTCTAGTATCAGAGTAAGGTTGGAACCAATCTCAAAACTTTTTGCCCTTAAGCTAACGGAACATTCCTCCTTGCCATGGCCTCCCTATCTGCAATATATCTCTGGTCTCTCGTCCAAAGGGGAAATGTTCTTTCTTCTCCCCGGCTTCCACCTGGAAGTGGAAGGCTATAGAAATATGTTGTCCTTTTGTTGCCTCTAAGGCCTGTACCCTTAACTCAAACCTCTAAATTCTCACAAGACGGTTTGGCCAGGTACAATAGCATCAGATATTTCAGGCTGAGAACAATGGTTTACTGTGAGGGCTGGAACTCTGAGAAATGAAGGGCTAGGAGAGAAGCTCCTATTCATGTCTCTTGAAGGCTGACTAGTAGCTTTGCTTGCTGAACCATGAAATTCCCCAAGAAGTGTTTGTCCAAGACTTCAGTGGGACTTATTCCTTTGTAATCAGTCATAAGGAAATAGCAAATGCCGGAAAAAGAGAAAAGGTAGGGAAAGACAGGTCAAAGATTATCCATTCTTGTTTTTCTAGACAGATGCTCTCATCGGCCTTAGATTAGCTCAGATTCTGTATCCTAGAAGGTCAGGGCCAGGAGGGGTGATTGTTTAGTACACCCCATTCACTTAAATTAGAATCAGAAGGGAAGTGACTTTCCCAAGGTAACACAGCAAATGAAGTGGAGCTGTGGATAGAATTAAGGACTTAGATTCAAGAAGAAGAACTGGAATCCTGTCTCAGATACTTGAAAGCCATATAATCTTGAGCCAGTCACTCAACTTTGGTGTGCCTCAATTTCCTTATATATAAAATGGGGGTAATAATAGCACTGACATCGAGGGCTTTTGTTTGGATCAAATAAGATAATACATGTAAAGTGTTCTGCAAACCTTATTGGACTACATAGATATCAATTAATTGATATTAATATTGTTATTAATAACAGGCTGATGGCAAAGCTGGGGGCTAGAATCCAGGACTCTTAGATCTCTATTAAAAGTTCTTTTATTTTTTTACTACATTATACCACTTTAGTGCAAAACTGGGGTTACAGGTGTGATAATTAATATTTTGGAATAGCATGGTTTCAGTGGCAATTTGGAAAGCCTCTCTGGATTTGGGGGCCCGGCCTTCCTTGTAACACTTCTAGGTATGTCCCCTTCTGTTTAGTATTGTTCTCCATGGTTTTTTCTTTTTCTTTTTCTTTTTTCTAAAACCCTTAACTTGTGACTCCCTACCTGTGAAGTCAGAGCTGGGAAGCAAATTAGATGACCTGTATATTGGCCCTGCCTGTCTCTATAACTCCCTTTGGAAAGACAATTGGCTCTCTTGTCTAAGGATCTGGATTCAAATCCTTACTCAAATCCAGTTTAGTAGCTGCATGATCCTTAGCAAGTTATTCTTTCAGCCTGAGTTTCTTCATCCACAAAATGGGGATAACAACTCCTATCTCCCAAAGCTGTTGTAAGGATCAAATAAGAAAATTTGTAAAACCCTTTGTAAGCCATATAAAAGTGACTATTATTATTACAATTATATGATCCAAAGTCTCTTCCAGCCCTGAATCTTTTGGACAAGACCCCTGCCCTTGAGTTGCTCAGTATAGCAGAGAAGATAAGATGCAGTCCATATAGAATGAGGTTGCTACTTGAGTGGTATAAACAAAGCATTATAGATTTTCAAAAGAGAGAGAAATCATATTTGGTTTTGGGAAGGGGAAATTAGAAGGGAGAAATCCAGGAAGGTTTCATGGAGGTGGTGACATTAGATCTGAATGGGATTTCCTTAGATGTAGATTGGGGAAGAAGGAGGGCAATCTAGGAATTGGGAATAATATGAGGTGTTGAATGCATATAGGGGAATAGTGGGAGGTAAGATTGGAGGTAAGGTAGGCTTGGAGATTATCAGGGGTAGACGAGATCTTAGAAATAATTTAATCTAACCCTTTTACTATACAGAGAAGGAACCTAAAGAAGGGAAATGACCTGCCTAAAGTCATCTAGGACAGTAAGTAGCAGAATTCAAATCCTCTATTCTTTCCACTGGAATTGGGACTAGATATTTAAGGACCTTGAATTTGGTTTCATTTATGTTAATTCAATTCAATTTAGTTCTATTCAGTGCAATTCTTTTCAAGAAATATGTATTGTTCTAGAGAATCTGTCTAGGTGTTCACGTTCATGTTCCCACAGATGCAGTTTGATGGATGTTCCTATGGAAGAAGTTTAAAAAGCTCGGGAGGAGAAGCTTCTAGAAGCACCAGAGATAACAGGCAGCTAAGAGCAGTGGTGCTCAGAGCTCCTGAGCAAGGAAAAACAGATACCTTGAGAGGAATAGTAAGATAGCCTAGAAACAGTGTGACCAATAACTTAAAGCTGGTGGAGGTGAAGAAGGGATGGCAGAGCATCTCATTCTACAGGTTGCAAAATGGCCCCAGGGTTTCAGTTTCAGAAGTCAGTTTCCTCTCTATCACTTTCTTCTGTCAGTTTCAACTATGCCATTTTCTCCCTTTGTTGATGTTGAGGATGACTGGGGAGTATACTGAGAGGCCATGGGCCAGTGATGGCGAACTTTTTAGAGACAGAATGCTGGGCCCTGTCTCTAACCCATTCCCCCAGACCAAGGTTTGTGCCCAGTCCCCCACCCAAAGACTGACTACAGTGCTCCATCCCACTTCCACCCCTGCCTTACTCCCTATTGCCTCCTTACCCCAGACAGGGGAGGGAGGAAGCACTTCCATTGGGCTGCTGGACAGAAGAGTCAGTGAAGTGAGAAATGTCTTCAGGCACATGGAGAAGGGGAAGGAAATAGCTCTGCCCTGAGTCCTTCTGCCTTTCTGGTAAAAAATTTTTTTTGTGGGGGGACTGCAGGCATGCCCACAGAGAGGCTCTGCATGCCCTTTTTGGCACATGTGCCATAGATTCACCATCACTGCCACAGATTGCCTTTTTGAGATGTGAGAAGTAGCAACCTTGGGGGAAATAAGAGGTAAGGATGTTCTCTACGTGGTTCAAGTTTCTGTCCTTACATTGCATTCTTGACTCATGGAATGTTCTCTGTTTTGAATCTATGTGTCTATAGGCTTAATCTGGGAGATTTGTGGAAATGGGGGCTTGGCACTATGAATTTGAATGGTTGATAGGTCCTAACCACACCACAAGTTTAGATCTAGCAGAGAGAGCTGAGATCAGGGCTAACCTTTGTTGTGGTCATTCAGTTGTTCAATAATGTCAATTCTTCCTGATCCCATGGACCATACTGTCCATGTTTTCTTGGCAAAGACATTGGTGTGGTTTGCCATTTCTTTCTTCAGAGGATTAAGGCAAACAGAAGTCAAATGACTTGTCCAAGGTCACACAGCTAGTAAGTGTCTGAGTCTGGATTTGAACTCAGGTCTTCTTGATTCTAGGCTCATAGCTCCACTCAGTGAACCATTTAGTTGCTCCAAGCTACCTTTAGTTCCTGCCATGTTCAAGACGCAGATCTGCCTTATCAGTACCTTCCTCAAAAACCTTTAATGGCCAAAAGATAAAATAAAAAAGACTTAACCTAGTCATAGGTCCTGAGTTCAAATGCTGATTATTATTTAGTCCCTTGGGCAAATCACATAGCTTCTTATGGGCTTCAGTTTTCACATTTGTAAAAAGGTGCTTCTAGCTCTAAATCTCTGAACCTACTCACTGTTCCACAAAACAATTCATTATTTTTTTTAATTTTTGATCTCAACTGAACCCTCACCCCAGTTTTGAAGGGTTATTCCTGATCAAAATCTCAAACTTTTATTCTTGTCATATTTTATATTGTTATATATCATCTATAATTATATTACATGTATTTTATATTAATATCCTTCAAAGTTCAGCTCAGACATTACATCCTCTCAGACACTTTTTATGGAAGTATGAGTCCAGGAAAGAATACGAATAAGAAGACCAGGATCCAAACTGTAGTTCTTCTATTTGTTAACCATATGACTGTGGACAAATCCCTTCATTGCCCTAAACCTCATGCTCTTCATCAGTAAGATGGGTGATGTTGGACATTAGGACAAGAAATATCAGAGCTAGAAATGGCCTTGCAAATCATTTACTATACCTCTAATTTTACAGATGAGGAAGCTGAGTCCCAAAGAACAAGTGACTAGCCCAAGGTCTCACCGCCACTTAATGGAAAAGCTGATCCTGGTTGGACTCCCTTTGCCCCAACACTGGTTAACCCTCATACGTGGTTGTCAGAAGACATTCGGCTCTTCGTGCTGAGTTGACATAGTAGGGATAAACAGCGTCAGTGTACGAAGTTGAAGATCAAGCCAAATCAGTTAGCAGTGGGATATCATGGCCCAACCAAGCTTTCTTAGAGGCTTCAGAGCATTTAGAACTAGGGCAGGCTTTGGACACCAGCTGGTGCAGTGTCTTCATTTGCATTCAAAACTGATTTTTTCCACATATTGCCCTGATGCTAATTCAGTTTGCAAAGCCTGACATCTGACTTAAGGCCAGAGAAATGAAACAAGTCGCCTGAGAACAGACAGCCAATTAGGACCAGAGCCCAGAATGAGGATCTGGGCTTCTAGGTTGCAAGTTCTGGGCCCATAAGACTTGGTTTTAAGGGTCGTTTCTATCTCTTACTCATTCTGTGACCTACAGTCAACCTTACAACGACAAAAACCTATGTTGGCTTTTAAGAGGTTTTTTGTTTGTTTAAAGTATCACCAAATGAAGCAGTGTGTTGATGTAACAGGAGTATTGGCTATGGGGTCAGAGGGCCTGGGTCAGAATCCCAGCTCTGCTATTTACTGCCTGGGTGACCTTGGGCAGGTCATTGTGTGCACATGTCCACAGCTCTTTTTACAGGGCGCTGGATGGCTCTGGTGTTGTTTGAAAGTGCCGGGAGGCCCCGAGCGAGACTGGCTGTCTCACTAAGCTTTCCTGAGCAGAACTGATCTCTGACCCCCAAAGTTCGATTTAGCAACAATGGTTGATCTTTATTGAAAAGTTCCTTTTTCTTGTCAACATGACTGAGCCATAGGATAAAGTTCAAACTCCTTATCCTAGTATTCAAGGCTCTCTGCAACTGAGTCTCAGCACAGCTTTTCAATCTTCAATTGATGGTAAGCTTAGGTTAGGGGAAAAGAAGAGTGGACTCGGGAGGCAGAAAACTCGCTTTGAATCAGGTTCCTCGTTCTGTAGTTACTGGCTACATGACTGTGGCAGGGTCACTTCCCTTAGCATCAGCTTCCACATCTGCAAAATGGAGCTGGTGATATTTGGACTATCTTTCTCATAGGGTTATTGCAAAAGGAAAGTGCTCCGTAAATCACAAAGTTTCTTAGAAATGGCAGATAGTATTACTGCGTCACCATATGCAGCCTCCAGATAGAGCAGTCGGCCCTCTCGTTCACTGTACCTTGACTATGCTGCCTACTTTCCCTCGTTCATGTCTTTGGTTGTGCCATTCTTCCCACATAGAATATCCTCCCTTTTCTTTTCCATCTTGGAAAAACCAATCTAGACCTTGTAAAAAAAGAATCAGCAAGCATTTACTAAGCTCCCACTATGTGGCAAGCACATCCATCTTGGTCTTACAATCCCCACTGCTAGCACATATGCTTAGAAAGGGTATCCTTGGCACAGACCTGATTTCCTGCACTAAATGTACCAAAAAGAGCTCAACTACCTCCCTGGTCTTTGAATCAGAAATGGAATGTCCACAGGGCAAGGTGGATTTCTCCCTGATGAACAAGTTCGAATCAACCAGATCATGGCCAAAACCAAAGATGCTGTTCTAACCCTTAAAGAAACATCCCCCTTGGAAGATCTGTGGGGTCCATTGTTAATGGCCCCATGTTGAATAAATGAAGGAAAAAAGCATTGGTTAAGTTCTCGCTATGGACAAGGCACTGTGCTCAAGCATTGGGGTTAAAATTAGAGAAGTAGACCAGCCCTTGCTCTCAAGGAACCCACATTCTAATGAGGAGGAATCCCATGTGGAATAGTTTTAGTTGCAACTCAGATAGAAAGGTCTCATGGTCCTTTGGGTGCTGTGCTAAAGCAGTTTAATAATGCATCTTCTTTAATGTGACTGGCAGTGATAAAATCACCTCTATTTCTCTTGCTACCCATCTTCTGAGAGAGAAGTGATGAACTCAAAGAACAGATGGACACTTTTTTTTGGACATAATCAATGTAGAATTTGTTTTTCTTAACTATATGTTTATAACAAAGATTTTGTTTTTTTTTGCTTTCTTGATTGTGGTGGGGCTCAGAGGGTGGAGGAGAATGTAGGTCTGAAAAGAAAAGAAAATTTGATTTTAATAAAATTGTCTCCATTTCTGTTTTTGAACCATTTGACTGTGCCAAGGACTTTGGTGGTGAGAACGTTTCCCCCTCTATTTTCAGTTATGCTGTTTTGGCTTGGCCATGAATCCTTATCCTCTTGGGGAATGATGGAAAGCATGCTTCTCCCAACTCCAGCTGCTCCCATAAGAGAAAGTTGGCTTCATGTCACAATCTCCAAATAGGATTGGCCCACACAACCTTCTTTGAACAGATAGGATGGGGAAGTGAAAAGTGTTTTTTGATAAATCATTTGTACTGGAAGTTGGGAGACCCACTTTTGGTTTTAGGGATATCTGCCATTAACTTCTGGGTCAGGGTTTAGAATCATATAATTTAAAAGGACCTTAGAAAACAGTTAGTCCAACTGCCTCATTTTAAGAGAGAGAAACTAAGGCTCAAAGCAGGTCCCTGGTGACTTGCTCAAGGATAGAGCTAGGATTGAAACCAAAGTCTTTTGGATTCTCTGTCCATTCTTTTCATTAAGTAAATGTTTAGTTGGTTGGTTACTCAATGAAAAATATAGTTTCCGGGATATTTTTACCTGATCCTTTGACCTCTGTGCCCAAGTTCCCATTTAGGAGTCCCCTATTCTCAGATGGAATCAGGGTTCTAGGATTAGTCCTCTCTCTAACTAGCTATGCTCTCTTGGATGACTTGCTTGGGTTCCTCTTCTGTCCAATGAGAAGTCAATCTCCTGCTCTTTCCAATATACCATGGATAAAGGAGGCAGCAAAGTACACACAGGCTCTTCCCTGAATCTTCAATATTTTGGGGTGACAAAGGAATGGAAACTAAAGGGGGAATCCATCAATCAGAGAGTTCCCGGGTAAAGTATGCTATATTCACATAATGGAATTCTATAGTATCTTAAGAAATGACAAAATAGGGGGCAGCTGGGTGGCTCATTGGATTGAGAGCCAGGCCTAGAGATGGTCCTGGGTTCAAATCTGGCCTCAGACAATTCCTAGCTGTGTAACCCTGGGCAAGTCATTTGACCCCCGTTGCCTAGCCCTTACCACCTTTCTGCCTTAGAATCAATATACAGCATTGATTGGTATTGATGGAAGGTAAGGGTTAAAAAAAAAAGAAATGAAAAAGTAGATGCTTTCAGAGAAACTGAGGAGACTTGTATGAATTGACTCAGAATGATAGAACAATTTCTGCCACAATATTATAGAAAGAATGATTTTTAGAACTCTGACCAGCACAATGATCAACCATGATTCCAGGCGGTCAGTGAAGAAGAACGTTACCCACCTCCCGAGAGAGAAGTGATGGACTCAAGATACAGTCTGATGAAACACACATTTTTACAAATAGCTACCATGGGAGCTTGTTTGGCTCAACTACATGTATTTTTACAACAGTTTTGTGTTTCTCCCTTTTCAATAGGGGGAATTTAGGTGGAAGAAAAAAATCTTATTAATCAAACAATTTTTAAAGGGGGAAATAACCCTGAGGTGACATAGCACTATAGAATCTGCATCACTTTTGAATCCACAGGAGCTGTATTCACATCTTTCCAGGCACTTATAAATGAGTTTCCTCATTTGGGAGAACAGGATAGAACAGTCTCAGAGTTCCTAATCTATGGTACTAGACTATTCAGAAGTTACTTGCCCTAGGTCACACAGCTGAGGTTAGGGACAGCTAAAGAAAAGAGAAAGGAAATGAAGGAAGCATGCTAATGATCAGTTCAGATTTTCGAAGTTTATTTGGCCTCTATCCTTTGAGGATCATTTGCTCCCAGGATTTTCATGGGGAAATATTCCAAGGTTGTAAATCAATCTTCTTTCTTCAAAGCAAGAGAAAATGAAAGGGTCGAAGAGAGGGAGAGGGAAATCTGAGTCCTTAGGACATTTTTTAAAACCCTTGAAAGCTACAAACAGTGGCTTCTTTCCAATTTGATATCATTCCCATCCCTGCCAGTTTCAGTGGCTGATCTCTTGGGAGTTCATCATAAACTTGTCTCTTGCTTTCCCTCTGGGACCAGCCTTCTTCCACCCAAAGCCAAGTCTTAGGTCTAGTTGGCTTGGGTGGGCCCAAACCCTGACAAGGAACAACAGAGCCTCTAGAGCCCTCTCACAAGGCTGGTTGGTTTTAACTTGCCCATTGCCTTCCCCACCCCCAGTTTCACTGAGGCATCTAAGTTCATCCAGAAGCCCTCGGGGGCTTCATCATTTTGCTTACTAAGCCGACATTTCACGGAAAGGCAAATAGGGCCTCCAAGATCCCTCACAACTTCAGCCAGCATCCAGAGAAGAGGCTGTGGATATCTGCAGATACTCAGCCAAGGCCTTGTGCAACACTGACTTAAATCACCTTTGGGGAGCTGCTCTGGACAGCAAGACTCAGTGTCAGGAATCCTATCACCCCTACACAAATCCCTTCATCCCCAAATAGAGTCATTCTTTGGGTTCAATTTTCTCCTGCTTTGCTGGGAATGGTTAGTCTGGTTTCAACCTTGCTTCAGTTCAGTTTCCTTTTCTAGGTTTGATCATTCAAGGTGATAAAAGCAGCCAATGATCACTCTGGGAATGAGCGCTTTAGACCTAGAATGTACCTTTGCCATAGAATATCAGATCTAGAAGGATCCTTAGAACATAGGATATTAGATCTGTGAGGAGTCTTAAGCCTAGAACACCAGAGCTAAAAGAGACCTTAGAACTAAGAAGATCAGAACTGGGAGGGACCTCAGGACAGAAACGGGCTTGTCTCATTCTCCATCCCTATAGCCCATCACTTCTGTGCCAAGAGGTGGGAAGCAGGATTCATCATCAGTCTTCTGGGGCATCACTGGTCATTCTATTGATTGGCATCCTTTATTCTTTCTCAGTTATTTTCCTTTAAGAGGTTGAGTCATTGAATAAATTGTTCACCTGGTTCTGCCTACCCACTATGCCTCAGTTCAGACACATTTTCCCAAATTTACCTCTTTACAGTCAGTACTTTTAAACAATAGGTTTCATTAATATCTTTCATTCTGTGCACCCTAATTTCCCACTCTCATGAAACTGTCTATTATAACAAAGAAAGGCCAGCCATGCAGTCTCATAGTGGAGCCACATTCTACATGTGGATTAGTGGAAAGAGCATGGATTTTGGATTCAGTGGATCAGGTTCAAATCCCATTTCTGAAATTTATTATCTACATATCCTGGAGTAAATCTCTTCCCTGGGCCTCAATTCCTTCCTTCCTTCCTTCCTTCCTTCCTTCCTTCCTTCCTTCCTTCCTTCCTTCCTTCCTTCCTTCCTTCCTTCCTTCCTTCCTTCCTTCCTTCCTTCCTTCCTTCCTTCCTTCCTTCCTTCCTTCCTTCCTTCCTTTCTCTCTTCCTTCCTTCCTTCCTTCCTTCCTTCCTTCCTTCCTTCCTTCCTTCCTTCCTTCCTTCCTTCCTTCCTTCCTTCCTTCCTTCCTTCCTTCCTTCCTTTCTTTCTTCTTTCTTTCTTTCTTTCTTTCTTTCTTTCTTTCTTTCTTTCTTTCTTTCTTTCTTTCTTTCTTTCTTTCTTTCTTTCTTTCTTTCTTTCTTTCTTTCTTTCTTTCTTTCTTTCTTTCTTTCTTTCTTCTTTCTTTCTTCTTTCTTTCTCTTTCCTTACAATCCTCCCTCACTTCTTTTCTTCCTTAATTTCCTCCCTCCCTCCCTTCCTTTTTTTCCTCCCTTCCTCCTTCCCTCCCTCCTCCTTCCTTCCCTCTCTCCCTCTGTCTCTGTCTCTGTCTGTCTGTCTCTTCTAATAATTCTTACTTTTCATCTCATAATCAATGCAGTATATTGGTTCCAAGGCAGAAGAGTTGTAAGGACTAGGCAAAAGAAGTTATATGACTTGCCCAGGGTCACAAAGTTAGGAAATGCCTGAGGCCATTTGAAACTAGAACCCCACCCCCTCCATCTCTAGGCCTGGCTCTCAATCCACTGCACCCCCTAGCTGCCCCCATATTAGTTTCTTTACACACAAAATGAGGTTATTGGACTAGATGGCCTCTGAAGTCTCTTCCAGCTATCAGGAAGCTCATGGTCCCTCACCTCTCTATCAAGATTCCTTTCATAGAAACTGTGGTCTTTCATATTTTCTCAATTTATGAAGCTGGTTTTTCAAACAAGAGTGTAGGACTTTACACTTGCCCATTTGGTGTCACCATTTGACCCATTATTACAACCAATGACATTTTGGATCCTTACTCCACTAGTGTACTATATCTCCCTCCATATTTGTGACTTTTCAAAATTTGTGAAACCTATCCTCTATATACCTTCATGGAAGTCATTGATGGTGACATCAATCAGAAGAGAATCAAGAACAGGTCCTTGGGGCCCTGAACTTGATCCTGCCCTCCAAGTTGATCTATTATTGGCTACCCTTGGGTCCAATCCTTTAAAGAGTTTTGAAATCACTTAACTACTCTCTAATTTAGTCCATGATTCTCCATCCTGTACACAAGGGTCTCATTAAAGACTTTCTTGAATTCTTTGCTGAGATCTAGGCTGAAATCTGTGGACAGATTTTTCCACAGCATTTTCCCTGGCTGATAACCCTGTCTAAAAAAAAAAAGGAAATTGAGTTAGCCTGGCATAATCTGTACCTTTCCAAATATTCACAAAGTATCCCTTTAATAACCCACCCTAGAATTTATCTAACAGTCAAAAGTCAAATTCACTGTCCTATAATCTGAAAATTCCCTCTTCTGTCCTTTAAAAAAAAATTGAATCCGACAAGTTGTCTGTCAATGGTCTTATGACACCTCTCCTTCTTGCCAAGGTTTTTCAAAGACTGCAGTCAGTAAATGCTAAGCTCATTTTGTACCTTAGGCTGCTGTTTCTACAGGCCTTGTTGAGAGAAGGTTAAGTACTCAAATAAGAATACATTGGTAAGCACTTTGTAAATTTTGAGAGCATTCTGTAAATGCTGGTTATTATTATTAGAACTATTATTGTTATTAGTGTAGACTCAAAGATTTAAAGCTGGAAGAGACTTTGGAAGCTATTGACCCAAACCTTTCACTTTATAGAAGAGGAAATAAGCCCAGCAAGGTCCAGTAACTTGCCAAAGATCATACAGGTAAGCACGTGGCACTAATTCTTGTCTTATCTTGGGCCATGCTTTTCTGTTAACTATTTTTTTTTTGTTCTGTCCTTCATTCAATTATTCTCCTGAGTAGAAAAAAAAAGGCAAGAGCTTAAGTGCTGCGATCTCTCCATTACTCCCTCCACCATGGAAAGAGAGTCAAACCCATCTTTGTCATTTTGCTCTCTTGCCCCAAATATAGCTATGAGCCTTTGTTCCTGTATTTAGCTTCCATTACCTCAGCTCAATCTGAGCTGTAATATTTCTTACACTCTTCACGCAGGCTGTAGCAGACATTTATATTCATCTCCCATTATCTATCCTTGTCTCTATCTGTGTCATGCAAATGTCTTTAAATTCTGAGTTGGTTGATGGGTTCCCTGTGTGTTCTAGTTTTAGTCTCTTTGGGCAACTCAAAGGATCATATATCTAAAGGGGAATTTAGAGCTCATCTAGCCCAATCTCATCATTTTGTAAAAGAGGAAACTGAGGCCCAGGGAAGGTAAGGGACCTGGCTGAGGTCAGATGTGTAATAAATATCAGGGGTGGAACCTGAACACAGATCCTCTGAACCTAGAGTCAGTATTCTTTTTACTCAACCACACTGTCTCCTTATTGGAATAATTTGTCTATTTCTGTTGTCATTAGAATTTCCTTTTTCCTATCATCTCTCTTAGGCCAACTTACTCTGTAAATTTTTAGGATAAGTGGAATCATGTGGCTACTTCTAAATTCTTAAATATATCCTCCCCTAATTTAAGATGTTTATCAGACGTGGCTTTTCCTTCTTCTAGATTCCTAGATCTCCAGAATCCTGCCCCTGAGCCTAGCCCTCCAACCTCTGCTGTACTTAATTTAATGTATTTTTTGGCTATTGACACACTCTTGGTCACTGCTGCCTCAGTTCTATCTCTGACCCTGATACTACCTGATCCATTCTGTTTTTCCCATCCCTATTTATTTGTTTATTTGTTTTTAAACATTCTTTTATTTGGTCATTTCTGAACATTATTCATTGGAGACAAAGATCATTTTCTTTTCCTTCTCACCCCCCTCTCCCCCACCGACCACTACCAATAGCTGACACGCGATTCCACTGGGTATCACATGTGCTCTTGCTTCGAACCCATTTCCATGTTATGGCTATTTGCATTAGAGTGTTCATTTAGAGTCTCTCCTCAGACATGTCCCCTCAACCCCTGTAGTCAAGCAGTTGCTTTTCATCGGTGTTTTTACTCCCACAGTTTGTCCTCTACTTGTGGATAGTGTTTTTTCTCCTAGATCCCTGCAGATTGTTCAGGGACATTACACCGCCACTAATGGAGAAGTCCATTACGTTTGGTTGTACCACAGTGTATCAGTCTCTGTGTACAATGTTTTCCTGGTTCTGCTCCTCTCACTCTGCATCACTTCCTGGAGGTTGTTCTAGTCTCCGTGGAATTCCTCCACTTTATTATTCCTTGGAGCACAATAGTATTCTATCACCAACATATACCACAGTTTGTTCAGCCATTCCCCAATTGATGGGCATCCCCTCGTTTTCCAGTTTTGGGCCACCACAAAGAGTGCAGCTATGAATATTCTTGTACAAGTCTTTTTCCTTATTATCTCTTTGGGGTACAAACCCAGCAGTGCTATGGCTGGATCAAAGAGCAGACAGTCTTTTATCGCCCTTTGGGCATAGTTCCAAATTGCCCTCCAGAATGGTTGGATCAATTCACAACCCCACTAGCAGTGAATCAATGTCCCTACTTTGCCACATCCCCTCCAGCATTCATTACTTTCCTTTGCTGTTATGTTAGCCAATCTGCTAGGTGTGAGGTGATACCTCAGAGTTGTTTTGATTTGCATCTCTCTGATTATAAGAGATGTAGAGCACTTTTTCATGTGCTTATTAATAGTTTTGATTTCATTATCTGAAAACTGCCTATTCATGTCCCTTGCCCATTTATCAATTGGAGAATGGCTTGATTTTTTTTGTACAATTGATTTAGCTCTATGTAAATTTGAGTAATTAAACCTTTATCTGAGGTTTTTATGAATATTGTTTCCCAATTTGTTGCTTCCCTTCTGATTTTGGTTACATTGGTTTTGTTTATACAAAAGCTTTTTAATTTGATGTAGTAAAAATTTATTTTGCATTTTGTGACTCTTCCTAAGTCTTGCTTGGTTTTAAAATCTTTCCCTTCCCAAAGGTCTGACATGTGTACTATTCTGTGTTCACCTAATTTACTTATAGTTTCCTTCTTTATGTTCAAGTCATTCACCCATTTTGAATTTATCTTGGTGTAGGGTGTAAGGTGTTGATCCAAACCTAATCTCTCCCACACTGTCTTCCAATTTTCCCAGCAGTTTTTATCAAATAGTGGATTTTTGTTCCCAAAGATGGGATTTTTCGGTTTATCATATACTGTATTGCTGAGGTCACTTACCCTGAGTCTATTCCACTGATCCTCCTTTCTGTCTCTTAGCCAGTACCAAATTGTTTTGATGACCACTGCTTTATAATATAGTTTGATATCTGGGACTGCAAGGCCCCCTTCCTTTGTATTTTTTTCATTATTTTCTTGGATATCCTTGATTTTTTGTTCTTCCAAATGAACTTTGTTATGGTTTTTTCTAAGTCAGTAAAAAAAATTTTTGGAAGTTCAATGGGTATGGCACTAAATAGATAAATGAGTTTGGGTAGGATGGTCATTTTTATTATATTGGCTCGTCCTATCCATGAGCAGTTAATGTTTTTCCATTTGCTCAAGTCTAGTTTTAGTTGTGTGGAGAGTGTTTTGTAGTTGTGTTCATATAGTTCCTGTGTTTGTCTCGGGAGATAGATTCCTAGGTATTTTATTTTGTCTAAGGTGATTTTGAATGGGATTTCTCTTTCTAGTTTTTGCTGCTGAGCTGTGTTGGAGATATTTAGAAAAGCTGATGACTTATGTGGGTTTATTTTATATCCTGCAACTTTGCTAAAGTTGTTGATTATTTCAATTAGCTTTTTGGTTGAATCTCTAGGATTCTTTAAGTAGACCATCATGTCATCTGCAAAGAGCGATAACTTGGTCTCCTCCTTGCCTATTTTAATGCCTTCAATTTGTTTTCTTCTCTAATTGCTACTGATAGTGTTTCTAGTACAATGCCAAATAATAGAAGTGATAATGGGCATCCTTGTTTCACTCCTGATCTTATTGGGAATGCATCTAGTTTATCCCCACTGCAGATGATATTAGCTGATGGTTTTAGATATATACTGTTTATTATTTTTAGGAATGACCCTTCTATTCCTATGCTTTCTAGTGTTTTTAATAGGAATGGGTGTTGTATTTTATCAAAGAATTTTTCTGCATCTATTGAAATAATCATGTGATTTTTGTTGGTTTGCTTGTTGATATGGTCAATTATTTGGATGGTTTTCCTAATATTGAACCAGCCCTACATCCCTGGTATAAATCCTACTTGATTGTGGTGAATGACTCTTCTGATCACTTGCTGGAGTCTCTTTGCTAGTATCCTATTTAAGATTTTTGCATCTATATTCATTAGGGAGATTGGTCTATAATTTTCTTTCTCTGTTTTTGACCTGCCTGGCTTTGGAATTAGTACCATGTTTGTGTCATAAAAGGAATTTGGTAGAACTCCCTCTTTGCTTATTATATCAAATAGTTTGTGTAGTATTGGGATTAGCTGATCTTTGAATGTTTGATAGAATTCACTTGTGAATTCATCAGGCCCTGGGGATTTTTTCTTAGGGAGTTCTTTGATGGCCTGTTGGATTTCATTTTCTGATATGGGATTATTTAAGAATTCTATTTCTTCTTCTGTTAGTCTAGGCAGTTTATATTTTTGTAAATATTCATCCATATCACCTCGATTGGTATATTTGTTGCCATATAATTGGGCAAAGTAGTTTTTAATGATTGCCTTAATTTCCTCTTCATTGGAGGTGATGTCCCCCTTTTCATCTTTGATGCTGCTAGTTTGCTTTTCTTCTTTCTTTTTTTAAATTAGATTGACCAGTACTTTGTCTATTTTGTTTGTTTTTTCAAAGTACCAGCTTCTAGTCTTATTTATTCGTTCAATAGTTCTATCACATTCGATTTTATTAATTTCTCCCTTAATTTTTAGGATCTCTAGTTTGGTTATCTTCTGGGGGTTTTTAATTTGTTCACTTTCAAGTTTTTTTATTTGCATTTCCTATTCATTGATCTCTTCCCTCCCTAGTTTGTTAATATATGCACTCAGGGATATGAATTTCCTCTGATTACTGCTTTGGCTGCATCCCATAAGGTTTGAAAGGATGTCTCACCATTGTCATTTTCCTCGATGAAATTATTAATTGTTTCTATGATTTGTTCTCTAACTAACCGATTTTGGAGTATCATATTATTTAATTTCCAATTAATTTTTGATTTGGTTCTCCATGTACCCTTACTGATCATTATTTTTATTGCCTTATGATCTTAAAAGGTTGCATTTATTATTTCTGCTTTTCTGCACTTGTATGCCATGTTTCTGTGACCTAGTGTATGGTCAGTCTTTGTGAATGTGTCTTGTGGTGCTGAGAAGAAGGTGCATTCCTTTTTGTCCCTATTTATTTTTCTCCATATGTCTATTAACTCCAATTTTTCTAAGATTTTATTCACTTCTTTTACCTCTTTCTTATTTATTTTTTGATTTGATTTATCTAAATTTGATAGTGGTTGGTTCAAATCTCCCACTAATATGGTTTTATTGTCTATTTCCTCCTTCAATTCTCCTAGTTTCTCCATTAGAAATTTGAGTGCTATACTATTTTGTGCATACATGTTGATTAGTGATATTTCCTCATTATCTATAGTCCCTTTTAACAAAATATATTTACCTTCCCTATCCCTTTTAATCAGGTCTATTTCTGTTTTGGCTTTGTCAGATATTATGATTGCAACTCCTGCCTTCTTTCTAACAGTTGAGGCCCAGAAGGTCTTACTCCATCCTTTAATTCTGACCTTGTGAGTGTCTACCCACCTTATATGTGTATCTTGAAGACAATATATAGTAGGGGTTTGGATTCTAATCATTCTGCTGTTCATCTATGTTTTATGGGTGAGTTCATCTCATTCACGTTCAAAGTTATGATTGTCACTTGTGTACTCCCTGGCATTTTGGTATCCTCCCCTAATTCTGACCTTTCTTCTTTAGCTATAACCTTTTAAGCCAGTGATTTACTTTAAATCAGTCCCCCCAGTCCCCTCCCTTGATATGTTTCCCTTTCTAGCCCCTTCCTTTTTGTTCCCTTCCCCTCCCCCCTCTCCTTCCCTCCCTTTTTGTGCTCCCTTCTACCCTTTCCCCCTTGGTTTTCCCTTCTCCCTTACCCTGTTGGATAAGATAAAATTCAAGATCCCAATGGATCTGGATGCTCTTCCCTCTCAGAGTTGATTGCACTGAGAGTAAGGTTTAAGTAAAAACTCTCTTCCTCTCCTTCTTATAGGAGAATTCTTTCCCTCCTCTTCCCATGTGTATCATTCTGTGAGAACAATTATTCTATTTAGTTTTTTTTCTATTTCTTGGAGTATATCTTAGTACCATCAATGATCCCCCCTCCCTTTTTCTTTCTATCCCCCTCACCTTTCTCCATATCATCTTGATGCCCCAAACTTTCCCTATGCGTGATTTTTCTTACTACTCTAATGATGCTTACAATTTTTGAGAGTTACACATTACATTTTCCCCACATATTAATATATATTATTTGATATAAACATAGTCCTTATAGAAGAAAGTTTGAATAAAAGAAAAAGATAGCATTTTTCTCCTTTTCCCTTTCCTTCATATTTCCCTTTTCATGTTTCTCTTGGTCTTTGTGTTTGGATATCAAACTTTCTACAGAGCTCTGGTCTTTTCTTTACAAACACTTGGAAATCTTGTATTTTGTTGAATGCCCATACTTTCCGCTGGAAGTATATAGTCAGTTTTGATGGATAGTTGATTCTTGGTTGAAGACCCAGCTCTCTTGCTTTTCTGAATATCATGTTCCATGCCTTACGGTCATTCAAAGTGGAAATTGCTAGGTCCTATGTGACCCTGATTGGTGTTCCTTTATATCTAAATTGTCTTTTCCTGGCTTCTTGTAAGATTTTTTTCTGTTGCTTGGAAGCTTTGGAATTTGGCAATTACATTCCTGGGAGTTGTCTTTTGGGGATTTAGTGTAGAAGGTGTTGTGTGGACTCTTTCAATGCATATTTTTCCCCTTGTTCTAGATTCTCTGGGCAGTTTTCTTTGATGATATCATGTATTATATCAAGATTATGGTTTATTTCTGGCTTTTCTGGTAGACCAATGATTCTCAGATTGTCTCTCCTTCCTCTGTTTTCCAGTTCTGTCACCTTGTCAGTGAGATATTTTATGTTATCTTCTAATTCTTTAGTCTTTTGACTTTGCTTTATTAATTCTTGCTCTTTTGCAAGATCATTGTCTTCTAGTTGCCTGATTCTGACCTTTAAAGACTGGTTTTCCTTTTCAGTTTGGTCTGACCTGTTTTTTGAGGCTTCAAGCTATTTCTACATTTGCATATTTTGGTCTCTCAGATTGCTGAGGTCCTTTTGCATTGTTTCCCATTTTTCCTGCCAGAAGGCTTCCATCTTTTTTATAATTTCTGATTTGAACTCTTCAAGAGTTTGTGGAGAATTTCCATTTCCTTTGGAAGGTTTGGGGGCATTTGTTTGTGTTTCCTCCTCTATATCCTCTGTATTTTGTATTTTTGCTCCATAAAATGTGTCCAAAGTCACCCCTTTCTTCTTGCTTTTCTTGGTGTTTGGAGGCTTTTGCACTTCTGCACTGTTTGCCATCTCTATGGTTTTTCTTCACCTTTCCAGTCAGAAATCTGAGTGAGGAGGACTGGCTCTTAGTGTATCTTTCTGGTGGTCTGAGGCTTTATCCCCAGGCAAATTGTCCATTCTCCTCAGCTGAGCTGTCTTCCTGGGGAAGCCCAGGGTCTGCCCTCCCCTGCCTACCAGCATTTTGGGTGTAACTGCTCTCAGTTCCCTCCAGTTGCTTCTCCACTGCCTTACTTCCATGCTCCATGCCTGGAACAGCACTGTCCACAAGGTACCTCAGTGCCTTTGCCTACCCTGAGGTTCTTGTCCTTTCAGAGGGCCCTGCACTCTAAGGGGGGAGAGGTCCTGGCCTCCTTGAGCTCTGAGGGCTCCCAATGGGATTAGGTTCAGCTGGGTTGGTCTGGATGTGCCTGGAGGCAAAAACCTCCAGTGAGATTCCAATGGAAGGACCCAGCCAGGGGGCTACAGGCTCCCCCTGTCTCTCTCAGGCTGCTTCCCTGCCATCTGTGTTGGATGCCCCAAGACTGGTCCAGGTTGCTTTCAAGGTATGCCCTTCAAACCAGCTCCTTTGCAGGCACTGAGGTTCCCACTGCTGCTGCAGGCTCAGCACTCTGGGTTGGGGGGGAGGGGTCCTGGGACCTTCCTTCTGCCTTCTCCTTAGACCCGAGTGTTCTAGGATTCTGGCTTTTGGGGGGCATACCTTTTGATTTGAGTCTAGAAGGAGGGTTCCCTGGCTCTCTCTTGTTTTTGAGTTTGAATTTCAGTCCCCTAGGAGAATTCAGTTTGTGATCGGTAAGGAAGGGTTTTCAGAGGTCTGAACTTTTGCTGCTTCTAAGCCACCATCTTGACTGGAAGTCCCCCACTCCTTTTATTTAATAGGACATGGGATCCTGGCCCAGAAAGGGCAGAGACAATCTGAAAATGGGGATCAGGTAACCAAGTAGAGGTTGCGGGTAGAGATGCTTAGACCTAGTGGGAAATAGACCCAGAAACAGAAAATGGGATCAAGAACACTAAGCCAAGGTCAGTATCACATGGAAATCATCTAGGAGGGACTCACATTTCATGGTTCAGGCTTCCACGGAGGACCAAGGCAGATCCCTAGTATAGAGGAAAGAACCTCAAGGCTTAAAAACTCACCTATACTTGGCAGGGTTTTTCTCTATTCTTTCCCACAATTTGTAGACTAATTCCTTCTAACTTCAGTCCTTAGACTTAGATGTTCCTGCTCACACCCTCGATTTCCCTTATAATAGAGGAGTAGCAAAGAGTTCAGAATCCAAGTCCAGAGAAAGGCCAGGTATTGTTCATTATATAGATGTGTTAACTGAGTCACAGTGAGGTCTATCAGTCTACTTCAAATCCCCCACCAACTGGATGGCAGAAGGAAAACAGAAACAAAAACTTGGCCCAGATTTCTTCAGTGCACCAGAACAGATCTATAAGGTGGGATACCTCAACAGGCTGGTACAGTAGACTCTAGAGTCATGGAACTTGGGTTTCGAATTTCATCTCTAGTATAAACTGGTCCAACAATTGTGGGGAAAAAGACCATAAAACTATGCATACTCTTTGACCCAACAATACTACCACTAGATCTGTATCCCCCAAAGATCAAAGAAAATGGAAAAGGGAGGCAACTGGGTGGCTAGGCAGTTTGAGAACCAGGCTTAGAGATGTGTAGGAATATCATTAGGGATAGTCTGGTTTCTGAGGTTAGTGAAAGAAGGGAATTTTGACATAAGCCCTGGGAGAGGATTCTGGGTAAAAAAGGAATTGTGGGAGTCTGAACTGAAAATAACTGAGCTTCCTTCTTGGATTTTCCTCTGAGCTGACAGGGTTTTTGAGTCTCTGACTGAATTTCCATCAGGCTGAAGGAGGGTTTTTGCTCTGAGAGATTCTCCCTGGATAGTCAAGATTTTGTGGAGAAATCTTTGACATCTAGGTAGAGAATTTATTTGGAGGAAGCCAATTTCTCTGAGTCCAAAGATCATCTGCCAGTGGTCCAGCTGCCAGAATTCCTCTTGGGCTAAGGTAATCCAAAGCTTCCCATCCATAACTTTGGGTTACTTACAGCCAAACCCAGGCTATTTCCCTTTTTTATTAATCATTAGGATAAGTCAGATAGCATGGGAAAGGATTTTAGGTAGCATGGGGAGCTGTAGGCAGGGCCAGAGAAGAAACAGAAGGCTCCCCTTAAGCAGGGAACTTGGGTGGAGGTAGTTTGAAGGAAGAGTGTTGGGATCCTACCTCCCAGTTTCCCTTATTCCCTTTATTACAATAAACTTGTAAATAAATAAAACTTGTAAACTTCCATAAGCCAAGGATTTGGTGCTTAACTGGCCCTGGGGAGTTCCTTGGTGGGTTGTAACATCTAACATCCCTCTAAGACAGTTTCCCACTACAGATGGGAGGTCCTAGGTTCGAATCTGGCCTTAGACACTTCCTAGCTATGTGACTCTGGGCAAGTCACTTAACCCCCATTGCCTAGCCCTTACCACTCTTCTGCCTTGGAAGCCACAGTATTGATTCTAAACTAGAAGGTAAGGCTTTAAATTTTTTAAAGAAAAAGGAAAAGGACCTATATGTGCAAAATGTATCCATAGCAGCCCTTTTCATGGAGTCAAAGAACTGGACATTGAGAGGATGCCTATTAGTTGGGGAATATCTAAACAAGTTGTTGGACATGATTATAATGGAATGCTATTGTGCTATAAGAAGTGAGGAGCAGAACAATTTTAGAAAAAACTTGGACAGCCTTACATGAACTGATGCAAAGTGCAGTGAGCAGGAGCAGGAGAACATTGTACACAGTATAGCAATATTGTAATGAGGATCAACTATGAAAAACTTAACTACGTTGATCAATTCAACAATCCATGATAATTCCAAAAGACTCACAATGAAAAATGCTATTCACCTCCAGAGAGATAACTGGTGAATTCTGAGTGAAGCATAATTTTCCATTTTCTTCATTTTTCTTGCTATTCTTTTTTTTGCAACATGCCTAATATAAAAATATGTTAGCATGACTTCATATGTATGATGCTTATCACATTACTTGCCTTCTCAATGGATAAGAGGTATCTGGAAAACATTTGGAACTCCAAATTTAAAAAACAAATATTTAAAAAACTTTTAAAGAAAAGTCAGAGAAACAAAATAAAAATCATTTCTGGTGTTTTCTACCTGTGAAATATTCGGCCTCAGTTTCCCCATCTACAAAATTAGAGGGTTGGACTAGAAGGACCTTTGTGGCCCCTTCCAGCACCAGATCTCTGATACTAAGACATTAGGTTGTGTGACCTTGGGTAAGTCTTCTAACATTCCTGGGCCTCAGTCTCCTCATTTTGTCAAATAGGACAGATGGACCAGAGAGGCTTTGAAGTTTATTCAGTTCTATCTCAGTCATTCTCTGCTAAAAGAATCTCTAACATTTTCCCCAGCTTTAACCAGGTAAATTCTTTGAATATCATTAGTCTGTTCCTACTCATCACAGTTTGAATCCAATACCAGAATGACTCTTCTAAAAATAAACCTTGACCATTAACACAGCAGCAGAGGAAATGATGAAGAGAGCAGCTTCATTATCTTGCCTTCCCGCAAGGCAAAGACTACCACTAGGAGAAGAGGGAGAGAAAATAAGAACATTTATTTACTCAGCAGAAAGTTTAGCCAAATGGTGCCATTGGGTCCCTATGGCTCCCTAACTCTAGCTACTGTTACTAAGCTCTGAGGATCCAGAAAGGCAGGAGTCCCCAAGTATCTCATGCAAGAGGGGCTGAGATGGAAGGCCTGTGGCGGATTCTAAATTTTCCCCAGCTTAGCTCTGAGGACCAGAGGCACAAGTGAAACAGACTTTAGATCTTCAAAGACCCTCCAGTCCATTCCCTCAGAGGAGATGCTTTTGGTCCCAGTAAATTATAGAAACAGAGAACAAGAACCCTCAATAATAAGCATCTTCCCCATTCATACAGCTCCTTGCCATTTACAAAACTCACGGGTGTCAGCAGGAAGACCTCAATTTGTTGGGCCCTGGCTCGGCCTCTAATTAGCAATGATGATAAATAGGACACTCGCCTCTAGGAGCCTGGGTTTCCTCTCTTCCTCCCCTACAGGGTGGTTGGGAAGCTCTCATGAAAAGGTGGATTCCAACTGCTTGAAGTATAAAAATGTCACTCATCCCTCTTCCTTGAGTCCAATGGGATCTCCTTTGGACACAGGGTGGACAGTGACCTTCACTCCCATTTGAACGATAATAAAAATGCTTCCTTAGGTAAGTGAAGTGATTTACTGCCATGATCTTATGGAATGAAGAGCAGAACTCGGACCTGGAACCCAACTCTTCTGACTTCCAGGCCAGTGGTTTTCACTGCTCTGGTATAGGGAGAGCAGACCATGTCTCAGCTCTCAGGAAGCTGATAAATCTACTTGGGGTTTGTAAGATTCATGGAACAAAAGTGGATGATGCAAGGCTCTATTTGATAAAGGGACTACTGCAATAATTTTAAATTAGTCCCCTTGTTTTGAATCCTTCCATCTCAATCCCTTCTCCTCATGGCTGCCAAAATCATCTTCCTAAAGGACAAGCCTCAGAGGCAGAATAATACACAGTCAGAGAGTGAGCAAACATTTTTAAGCACCTACTATGTGCTAGGCACTGTGCCACGCTACTGGGATACAATCTCGTTTTAAAAAAATATTTTAAAAAATCCTTATCTTTTGTCTTAAAATCAATACCAAGGCAGAAAGTTAATAAGGGTTAAACAACTGGGGTTAAGTGTCTTGCCCAGGATCACAAAGCTAGAAAATAGTTGAAGCTAGATTTGAACTCCAGGTCAGCCTCTCTATCCACTGAACCACCTTGCTGTCCCAGGAGCTCACAATCTAATAGGGGAAAAAACATGCAGATAACTGTGAACAAATAAGTTAATAAATTGGAAATAATCAACAGAGGTAAGGTTCTGGAATTAAGGAGAAATTGGGGAAAGCTCCATTAATGAGAACATGAAGAAAGTCAAGAGGTGGAGATGAGGAGGGAGAGAGTAAACATGTTCAAAGTCAGGAAAATCCCATGTTTAAGAAACAACAAAAAGTCCAGTGTCGCTGGATCACAGAATGTAGACGGAGGGGGGTAAGGCATAAGAATGCTGGAAAAGAGGGAGAAGAGCTATAAAGGGCTTTGAGCCAGGAAGATCCAAATTTGAGACCTGCCCTGCTCCATACTGGCTGGAGCACACTGTGCAAGTTCTCCTATCTCTCAGTACCCTAAAGCGATTCTTTACGACTCACAGACTGGTGCCAATCTGCATAGGTAGTGAAATGCATCACTGAGCTCTTTCTCTACTGATGAAATCATAGGTCCAGTTAAAAAAAAACACACACACTACATGTCTAACCATGTCTCCCCCATATTCAAAAATCTTCCTATTGCCTCTGGGGAAAAATACAAATTCCTTCCCTTGGCATTCATCAGTCTGTTCAATCTGGCTCCAACTCACCTCTTCATAATTATTTTCATTCATTCTACATTCCAGACAAACCAATCAACTTGCTGTTCTCAACCACATTTCATCTCGTGCTTTTGCACAAGCTAAGCCCCATGTGTGGTAGGCACTTCCTCTCTTTTCACAGCAGAATCCTTAGGTTTCTTTGAGGAAACAGAGGCAGACAGAAGTGAAATGACTTCTGGGGCTTTGGAAATTAAAGAAACATGGCTTAGGGGAGAAAGCACTAGAAACTCTGGGGTTCAAAGCCCCCAACACATTAGCTGTATGAGTTATTTACCCTTTGTTTGCTTCAGTTTCCTCATCTGTAAAATGGGAGAAGGAATAACACTCACATCCCAGGATTGTTGTGAGGATCAAACCACACGATTAAGACACTTAATCTCTATGAGTTTCAATTTCCTCATTTATAAGTAGAGATAATAATAGCTGCAATGTCTCACTCACAGACTTGCAGCAAGGTTCAGATGGATGATTGATGTAAAGTGCTTTGCATATCTCAAAGTGTTTTAGTGCAATCATTATTATTATCTCATTTTTCTCATCTTTTTGATCAGATCAAATCAATCAATCCAATCAATCCATAGTTTGATTGATCAACACATATTAAGCACCTGCTGTGTGCAAGGCATTGTGCTAAACCCACTGAGATCCATTAGAAATGAATGAACCAATATCTTGTCACTATCTTTTTATATTTATTATTTTTAAAAATCTATATGTGATATATTTCCTATATTTATGTTTTATCTGGCTACTAATATTTACATATATTACATTTTTACTTCTATTATTCTATAGAATATTGCACAAGTAGATCAAATAGCTGCTTTTGGGAGTTGAATAAAAACACTAGGATGTAAGTTCATGCTGCGTAGGCTCTCT